>NC_052511.1:28680959-28900959 GCF_014356525.2 Nilaparvata lugens | reverse complement strand
CTGACTTGAAGATAGGAGTAATTCTAGCGACCTTCCATTTAGAAGGGAATTGGCCAGTCCTAATCGATTAATTGAAAATGAATTGCAATGGACTGAGGAGAACCTCTGCACAACCCTTCACAATAAAAGTAGATATCAAGTCAGGGCCCTCGGAACAGCTAGATCTAAGGCTGTTAATAGCAGACAGGATCTCGTCAGAGGAGACAGAATCAATACCAACACCTAATCCCAAGCTCCCAGACATCTCCAGCTCATTCTCATGCATATCAGGGGCGGCGTGTGTATCAACCTCATACACTGACTCAAAATATTTCGCGAACCCATCTACAACCGCAGAACCGCAGTAGGACTCCCCATTCAGCGACATCGTCGACTCCACAAACGACGTTTTCCTTTTGGAATTTACATAATTCCAAAAGCTTTTCATACTTCCATCTAAGCCTGACTGAATCGATGTCAAATAGTTTTCATGAGACTTAGATATTCTAGTCTTCAAGGATGTTCGTAAACTTTTGAAAAGGTTATCATGATAAGGAGACACTCTTCTTTTTCGTACACATCTATTCTTAATCCTCAAATCAGAAATTATATCAGGAGTAAACCAAGGAGGGTATTTTTTTTTTCTTCAATACGATCCTTGGAATACACTCATCCAAATATTTGTAGAGTAGACTATAGAACTCGTCCACTGCAGAGTCGACATCAGTACAGCCAAACACAGAGTCCCAACAACAGTCTCGCAGCTTACAATAAAGTTGAAAGTAATCCCCTTTAGAATAATTATACCGGGATTCAACTGGATCACCCGGAGATTCATTTGCCTCCGGAACAGAATACGAAGCAGCAACACACAATGCCGGCTGATGGCCGTCTTCAGGAAGCAAGGGATCATCGCTTTGGAAGACTTTGGCAGGAAAGTTACAAAGGACCAGGTCCAAAGTCCTACCCAGTTCGTTTTTTACTGGATTTAGAGAAACAAGATCATAGAATGACATAAAATTGTGAAGCATTCTTGCCTTAATTGTCCCCACAAAAAATCATAATCATTTGAGCAGATTTCAGGCAGATTAAAGTCTCCGATAACCAAGAAATTACCGTTGATTAGGCCATTGAGTGATTCAAGGTGGTCACAATAATTGAGAAAGACATTTGTTGAAATTGTCGGCGATAAATAAACAGCATTAATGAAGAAGTGAGTGGAATTAGATCTTATTTTTATTCCGACGGAATCATAATTATTATTAATGTCACTTATTGTGAGCTCTGTGAGGAGATTGCAACGATCTCTGAACGGCGACAAGTCACTTCGATAAACAACATATCGTTCATCAAATATTTCAGAACTTTTTATGCCATCATGTAACCATGTTTCAGTCAAAATTATCAAATCATAATTGCTGCCCAATAACGATGCGTACAGACTTGAAGTTTTAGTACGAAGTCCTCTAACATTCTGATAATAAATGGATAAATTAGAATTTAATGACATAAGATACAATAAAAAATTAATGAGAATAAATATAAAGCCTAAACAAGAAAAAGAGAATAGAAATTTGAAGTTGAAAAAGAAAAAAAAAGTATAAACCTAATACAAATTTTTAATAACTTTAAGCTATGCCTCAAAAAGATTACACACTACTCCGCACTTTAATTAATCTGTGAAATTGAATGGCTGCTAACAGAAACCGCATCATTCATCACCATTCAATACAAGAACCATAGACTGGGAAAAGGGCAAGAGCATTATCACCCAAACGCAAAGCACCAATAGAGGAGCGAAAAATCTAGATTAACTCAATATATAAAGAATAAAATAAATGATAACTCGACAAACTAGTCGACTCAATAATATTATCAATCGATACTTTCAAAACGACTAGGTACCGTACTGTAAACTGTTGCTGTAAATTATCTACGGTAAACATGGGAGAATACAAAGCAGAAGCGGTAACTAAAACTTGATAAGATAACCTGGTACCTAGTTGGAGATGCACACGGCACTAGAGAAATATAAAAACGAAGAATGATTGAAAGGGAAACCGAGAATGAATGCTTTAAAAGGAAACCGATAATGAAAGGTGATGACAATAACTCGTAGCTAGCTCTAACTTCTCCTCAGATAAGATTATTTGAATTGTTATTCACCATGCTAGGCTCACCCAACAAAGATTCCCGAAAAACGGTAGATAATAAAAAGATTAGGTTCAGCAAAGCTACAGAGTTCGCATTGATGAGACTATTGCATGGAAGAATCAAGTCGTAGTAAGAAAATGTAAACTTTAACACGAATCGTGTGACACTCCCCTCAGTCCGACCCCCTGAACATAATAAATTGAGTCAATAATAATAATATTGAACAATATCGCGAAAAGTAGTAGAAGTATGAGCTAAGTAGGTCAGTATTCAAGCAAGTGTATTAATAGTGTACTGTAGCATTGTAATAGAAGGAAGAAAAACTTCTACAATAATTAAATTCAACAGAAATAAAAAATAAATGATACGATTGAATGCTATTAAAATTAGGATTCAATGTTATTAGTTGCGATTTAAACCGAAATATATGTCAAAAGAAGCGTAAATTTGAATTGAAAATTCATTATTGAAACCTGAAAGTTAGTGAATAATATAATCATAAAAATTAATCATGATTCCCAATCAAAGCCCAAGCAATACCTCATTCTCCCCGCATACACTTCAGTATAACAATTTACAAGAATACAATATTGATAGAAACAATCAATAGAAGAAAGAAAACTGTCCTCTCCGAGAATGCAAAAAATAAACAAAATAATTCAGCTTATTACATAAATTGAAAATGGTCTAATAAAAACACTCGAAACTTAGTACTAGGCACACTTGGCCATGAAAGTCTGCAGTTCATTTTCATTATTAACTGTAAATACCCTTCCTTTATCCACAGGACGAATTTTCACATTCCCAGCCCAGTCAACCCAAACATACTTGTAACCTCGTTCCTTTGAAGTTTCTTTGCCTAAGACAACATCTTTCTTCGCACCAATGTTAGTGACCCGTTTATGTAAACTGGCTGTTCCTCACCTGGTAAGCCGAATACACGAGATGACATTCTCCTCACCTGCTTCTTTCCACTGAGTACCTGATGAGCGACATCGCGACGCACAAACTTGGCGACTATAGCTGGCGTCGGCTGCGCAGCGCTTGCCTTCAGCCGGTGACAGACGTCGATCGCTTCGGCTCCTACGTCCACTCCAACAGCCCTACACGTCGCTATCACCAAGTCGCGAACGTTTTCATTTTCAGAGAAAGGCACTCCACGGATCTCGAGCGTATTTTTTCGTCCGTACTGCTCGAGTGCGTCCAATTTATCAGTCAAAAGTTCGACACTCTTCTTCAACTGTAGATTGTCACCCTGTAGAGCCGAAATGATTTTTTCCTGCGTCTTAATGATTCCACCTTGCTTGGTCAGTATTTCCATACTGGAAGTCAGTTTGTCCAAGCAGGACTGCAGCGATAGCTGGAGCTTTGACTGACCCCCAGCAATCTCCTCTCTCAGTGCAAGTATAGTTTTTTCAAAAAGTTCCACTGTTATTGGCGACCGCAAATCACTTACATTAGCCACACGTTTAACTGGTGTATCCGAACTACTGTTTCTTTGGGCTCGAAGCTTTGATGTACATTTCTTACATACCCAGGTTGATCGAGTTCAGCCTCACTCAGGTCCCTTCCACCACCAGTACATCTTCCATGGAATATAGAATTACACTCAGTGCATACAACTTTATCCTTAGCCGAGCGATTCACGGATAATTTACACTCCTCACAAGCACTCATATTTAGATATAATATGACAAATCAAGAATATTTTTTGTGAAAGAAAACGAATATGAGAAACCGGTAGGCAATGAAAAAGAGTGCAAAAATAGAATCAGGGTAGAAATAAATAACTGAACAAGAGGCACAGCAAGAAAATAGAACTATTGCATAGCAGAGATAAGCGCGTTACGATAACAGAGCGTGAATTCAAAAGGTCTTTCCTCAACGACAGCTACTCTGATACTGAGGATACTTGAAGATTAATCTTCAAGAGTTTCTCATAGATCCGTGCTATTGTTGGTTACACCGCTATACCCCTATAGTATTAACAAATCATAAATAATTTACAAAAGAAAAACTATCTGATTACATTTTTATTTTACGTGAACTTTGTATCACAAACTGTACAAAATTGTTTTGATTATTAAAATTATAATAATTGATCGATTAATGGAAATTGAAATACGCAATAACTTGTATATACGCAATTCTTTGTATATTCCAATTTAAACAATTCAGTAGTTAAATGCGTGAAACATGCATTTCGTATCCCGTAAATGTTTCAGCCGATTCTTTCATTTACTCATAAAATGCATTTGTATTATAGTATTGATAAGCTAAGAGAATATTTTGTATATTATTATTATTATTATTATTCATTGAATCCAAGGAGATTGATAAGTCGGAAAATCGAATCCTGATTAATTGATTAATCAATTCTTATATAAAAATATTTATTCTTATACCAATATGAAATGATTATTTGAACTCGAAAAAATACTCTGGATTGTCTGTATCCTCCAATACATCGATCTCTTGGATTATAAGTAAGCTAGTTCATAATATTTATCCATTAAATAATATTATAGTATAATAAGTTGCATTGAAGATCAACTTTCTAATCACTCATAATACCAACCCTCGAACTGAAATACTACATCTATCAGGTGTTTTCCTGTCTCACTGGTGTGCCATAACTTCAACCGTAGTACTAGACCAATTAGCCTCACAATCTGTAATATTACATCAACTGAGCTATGCTCCTTGGGTGTACAATCAATGGTTCTAGATTGGAAAACTTGATGGAATCATACAGCATGCGTGTACCACACCCATACGATCCAGTATTTAGATTCACCTCGCTCTGTCAGCAGCATTGGTTTGATGATAAGTTTTGATGTTTTTTGTGTTCAATGCTGTCAATTTAAAGAGAGCCACACTACAAAATTTGAATTCCAAAACGGGTGTCCAACGTCTTTATCATTGCTCCTGGTTGGAGTGAGGACATGCAAATGTGCGATAATCAGACTGCTGCTAAAAATCTGATAGCGGGACTAAATTTGTGGGGTGCAACTAGGGATAGTGTTAGAACTCTAGAGTGGGGGCGGGGATTAATGTTTCCTGATAGTGCAAAACAACAGTCGATAATTTTAGTGCTACCAGCAACGCAATCTGGCCATTCAAAGCCCCTTAGGACCTCACATTATGGATTGGTTAATGCTTTTCAAACCACTTCTCATCTCTCAAACTATAACTTGAGCATTACCCGTCATCAGCGCTCTACAATTTGTTGCTAAATTTGACATTTATAACTCTTTAAAATTATTTATAATAATTAATTGATCATCGAATTATCAAATTTCTGATTTACCTTCCCATAGTTTTTTTCTGATGAATATAAACTAGAGGGCCTAATTTTTTTCAATAGATATTTGAAAATGGCTTCATAGACATTTTTTTCTGTAAAGAACGGGAAACCGTTACAACAGTGGTGTGAAAATGAACTCTCTAGTTGTTCGAAATATGATCTTAAGAAAGAAACGTTCCCTTCAAGAAAGCTCACAATTCGAACACATTAGAATAAAAGAAGATCTAATCAAAGAGTTTCGGGAAACAAGTAAACAGCTATTTCCACATCTTATAAGGCTGAAAAAAGTAGGGAGAAAGGTAATAAATTGAAAGTTGACAGTCAACTTCTATCTCTGGAAGAGCTTGATAATCGAAGAGAAACTAGTTCAAAGAGATGCAGGAGTGAAGAGACATCCCAAGGAACATGGCAAAATCCAAAACAAACAGCCGATGAAAAAGGGAAAGAGAGCAGCAGAATAAAATAGTTTGGTTGGATTTGTAACAAAAGGAGTGCAAAAACTACTGGAACAGACCATCTCAGTGTACAGCGAGTGAAGCAAAGTGAAACTGTAGAGGAAGAGAGGATAGAAGAGCAGCCACAGATGAGAAGCAGGTTCGAATTCTCGGAAAAATTTAAACAAAATAAGAAAAATTTGTATGAAATCAATTTATATGAGATCATTAAATTTGAGATCCGTTTGCGGTGAGGGTACAATGGAAGAGCTCGAAGAAGCTTTAGCAGAGCATGAGTGGGACATCTTAGGATTGGCAGAAGTACGAAGAGGTTACGAGATCATAGAAGAAAGAAAGAAATAGCTCTTTCACGGAACGAGCTTCAACAACCATCGAATTAAAAATGATGTTACAGAATTCCAGCTGACACATGGGCAAAGACATGCACGGAATGACTACCACGGGACAGGACTTTGGAAGGGGACTCCGGTGGAGGTATGAAGAGAATTGGTCTGGATAGAATTTTAAGTGTTGAAAATAAAATAAAATAGAACACTCTCTGTTACATAATTTGAGTGAATTTGAATGACCCCTTTTTTCCTTTTTTTTCATCGACATTTTTTTTCTTTTGTATTATTATTTGCGATAAGCAACAACTGAAATCCCATTGTTTTATTATACTCATTGCTACAAAATAAAATTACTTGAATTATCATCAATGAATCAATAAATTATTTTCCAATGATTTACAACTATTTTTCTTTTCATATGATTTGAATTGAAAATAATTATTTTTAGATCACTGATTGGTTATATCAATTAACACACACAAACACACACACACACACACACACACACACACACACACACACACACACCACACACACACACAAATCTTGTTTTTGGACTCAGGGGACCTTGAAACGTATAGAAAACATAAAATTAGGGTACCTTAAATTTTTTGGAAAGCAATACTTTCCTTACCTATGGAAAATACTTACCTTTGGAAATACAATACTTTCCTTGCCTATGGTATTAGGCAAGGAAAGTTACCATGCCTATGGTAATAGGCAAGGAAAGTAAAAACACAAAGTCGAGATATTTCATCTGTAGAACAGTTGTTTTGACGATTTTTGATCATCGTTTGAAATCATCGATTTCCACAATTTACATCAAGGGGAAAGTACTCAGAAAACAATAATAATATACACATAATTATACAGTAGTCTGATCACAGTTTCAAATATGTTGCCGCCAATCGTCATTATGTTATTCCCCTGAATTATTCTCGTTTAAGAATGAGGCTTATAGTTCAATGAGCAAGGAAAGTTGTGAGAGTGTACCACACCAGATTTTTAATTTTTATTCCTTTTATTCCATTTATTCCATTTATTGTATAAAATACTATAATCATAATACAATTATTATGACATTGGAGGAAAAACTAGGCTGAGCCTGTATTATTTCTCTCCAAAAATTTTGATAAAATGTTAATGTTGTCCAAAAGATAAGGTTATGTAATCTCACACTGCTTCGTCACTTGATTTTCGGTCCAGGAATGATGATTTAAAATTCTGAATTTTGAAGGTTGATTTTATACTCTAAATGAATCACAGAATGTATCACAATAAATTGAAAACTTAAGAAATATTGCACTTATTTAAAAAATTTGAATACAAATTTTGTTTGTTATATTTTCTGTAATAAACTCCCTTCTTCTGGGGGTACCAGGACGAAGGACAAAGGAAAAGAAAGGATTATTATTATTGAGGAACGGGAAATGGCATTAGTTTAGTCATTCAAAGAATAGTACCTGTATATCTCTCGATATGTAATTTTACTCTCTCAACCTCCATGTTTACGGAAGTAAACCCTTGTACGAATGCAGCAAGGTGAATGCGGCACCACCACTGAACTTAACCTGCTCGTAAACCGGCCAGGTTTATGCTTGTAACGCGGCCAGGGGATAAACCACCAACTAACTGACAAAAGTCGAATAGCCACGGATAGGACCGCAAAAATAGAATATAATAAAGTACTGTCAAATAAAGCCCATCAACTATTTGGAAGAAGAGATCGCGGACGTCCCAGGAAGAGATGAGTTGATTTAAGAGGCAAAGAGGTTCGGAACAGGCAGTAATGCCTAACCCGTGAAAAGGAGAGGAAGGAAAAGAACCTCTGAGAGTAGTTATTCTTCATTTCATACTTTGAAAAATTTATTGAACAGCTTACTCTATTATATTGTTATTTCTCATCATCAACAACTATTTTCTATTTCGGCATATCTTATAATCGATGTAGAGATATCTGATCATATTTAAGTTCTTCTTTTTTTATAGTGTGTCTATGAATCCGTGAATTCAACTGCAGACATTGAAATATCATTAAGATCCAGAAAAGCTTGCAAACTTCATTTAACATTCGACAGCCCAGCAAATGCTGCTACCTATTGGCAGAGTATAGCTTACAAGATAGCTTGAAGATCATAATGAGAGTGGGCGGGGTAGGAAGTATATCCTGCTACCGGCTATTGGCGGAATTATTTGTTGTTAGATTACAAATTGTTGACCAATATGGAGAAAGTTGAGAGGATTGATTATCCAACTAGTGCTGCCAACTATTGGCAGAATTGCGAGTTGGGTGTTTTCATACTGCCAACTGATCAGGATAGAGTAGAGGCGGAGTCGAGAGTAAATTTGTGTACAGTGAACTGTATAACAGTGTAGTCACTACGAGTCTTGTTTTTTATTGGCTACTCGCTTTCACAGACATAGCCTTTTGTCACAAGGTTCAAAGGTTCAAATCTGAACTATTTACTTTGAAGCAAGATTTTCTATTCATGATTTGAATTGACTATTTTTCAAAAATATCTCCTATTCATTGGAGCATTGAAATTATAAAGATATTGATCAGATTTCCAATGTTCGTCATCATGAAAGTCTTCATGAACTCACCCAAATTCAGTTAAATTGAGCAAATCGAGCTGAATTTGCAAAATTTTCAACCCTCATCCCCTTCATTATGTTTTTATACACTTGTATTATCTTAAACCAATAGATATACTGTAAATATCAATTATTGTTTCCTTGTTATTCCCAAAGATGGACAAACGCAGTTTCTATCACTCTATTTTGAATCAATTTCAAGTTGAAAATTTGTTAAGAATAGTATTGTGTCGAATGCATTTTGTAGTTATCAATTAATCGCCTAAATATCAGTTCTACAGTAAATAATAAATTCACCCTTAGGATATTCTTATCCACTGATCTCATTCACCGTAAATAAATTGAAACTAACCAGTTCCAGTTGCATCACTGATTCAAATATCTTTTCCAGTACATATTATATGCAGAAGAACATCATAAAACTAATTTCCTGCATGATATTTATTAAATGCCTTGCTCATGTGACTCCGTGGATTAGTTCATTCGTGGATAATCCGTTCGTGCGCTCTGATAATTGGTTTGGAATTTGCAACCAAATACTGCCCAAACAGAGACAAATCGTAATAGGAATTCTGATACCAGTCTGTTGACACAATAATTATGTCATTTATGTTCAAGCAAATTTCAGTCATCCTTTATTCCTGAATAATTGAACTTTAATTACGAGCCTTTGTTGGATACAAACATTAACTGGAGTATGGTAAAACAAATTCAAAAATTTTCGATTGAACACGTGAGAGCAGGCTTTTTGGATGTTCCAAATGTGATCACTGACTCTAGATGAGGGATTGTTGTATTGATTTTATTCTAAGAAAATTATAGCTTGTCATCATGAGAGATGACAAAAAGTTCTGGAAAAAATATACAATATCAAAATTTCAAATCAACCTCCCACGTTGGGCTGAAATAACGCATAAGGCAATACTCACTGCCGAATGCACATTAATTTGATGACAGGTCATCATTCTATTCCTCAAAGTAATGGAATTTCATAATGAGTTTCTCATGTTTGTATGTTCAGTGAGGTTTCAACTCAATCATTACCATCATACTACCATCACATAAAGCAAGGGCAAAAGTGAATTTTGGCCACAAAAACGTTTCATGATCATACTTTACATTTGAATGGTGAGGTAGAAAAATGTTCAATTGTTATCGAAGTTTTTATATTCAGTATCATTGAGATTGGGAACATATGATGCTCTTGAGCTCTTCCCAGTCAATAATTATTGTTAAAGTGTATTTTTAAAATTGATATATGTAACTTCTCTGTTAAATTATAGATTAATGAAGTTCAATAGTTACTACCATTTTATTTTGCGTGTGCATGTCAGTAAGTGTTAGTTACTAGTTAAAAAGATTCCACACTTATTTTTTTGAGTTCGAATAAACTGGTATAGAAATGCACGCTTAAAGTTCTTCAATGAATTAGTCACACTTCATCAAGAATAGTTTCAGATCAATTCCTATTCAGATTAATTTGATATAATGTGATCATTATATATTATCTTCACACACATTGATTTGAATAGTAGACCCACTATTTGAGTTTCCAAGAATTAATTGATGAGTTTGGATCCTAATTTTAACATAAAACCAAGTCAACAATGGAATAATAAGTGAATTTATTTACTCTCTATCATTCTTTTATACAATTCACCCATAAGGCCTACATGTCTTAGCTAAATTGATTACTTAACATAATATTATTCAAAGTATATACAGATATTTAAGGAAGAAATCGCTTTTAATTAAAAACAATTTTTCTTCCTCTCAATTATTCCATGTTCCATGAATAACTTTAGAAGAAATATCATTTTCTGTGAAAACTATGGAGAATGGAACCAATGGAAAAATAACATTCATCTCTCTTTGTTTCAAATTTATTTATTCTATCTCAGTTATATAATTTTTGAGAAATTGAGGTTCTCTTTCACTAATCATATTGAAATCTATATGATAGACCAATTTTTTTTCAGTACAACTGAATTATAGAAATACATTACAGTTTCGCTTTTTAGAATATCATGATAATGCAGTACAGTATCAAGGATTAAAATGCTATAAAATGTTTCATTATCATAAATTATACTACCGTATATAGTAAATCTAGTATACAGACTATACAGCTATTACGATTAGGTACAGTTATTATTTTTCACATGCTATTTTATAATCGATTTCTTCAATGTATTCATATGGTGTCATTTATAAACGACTCTTCATGTCCTAAATCGCGTTAATATTTTTCCAGTTTCTATGTTTTTCCTTAATTCAGTAGCAATCATTTGCAATTCTCAGTTGCCTCAATGCACAGAAACACGTAGAAATATTGGTACAAGATTGGTCCACAGCAATCTCAACAAGAGAAAGGCGATGACCAGCTTCAGCGCTCGGTGCAGAAATTTGAATCTGTAACAGAGTTCATCATTTAAATGTTTATTGGTCATGATTAGTTCAGCTTTCCCCCTCTCTGTAAATAAGAGAATTTATAGTTAGTTTGTATTCGTATTACGAATACAAGGAAATGACTAACTAGTACCTACTACAGTAGTAACTATACCTGTATTACCTAGTACAAACAAACATAAATCGAGTTCAACCATAACGCATAAGCACGGTTAGTAATATTATATAGTTGAAGCTATTCGTCATTACTCACTATCCATATTGAGTCTGAGAGAGACTTATGCAAGAGGGCGCGATGATATCACGATTATCATCATACAAAATTGAAAAATATTTATGAATAACATACATAATTATATTCTTTGTAATGAATATAATCATACTCGAACTGCAGAGCTTTATAATTTCATACATATTTCTCTACAAATCTAGGTAATAGTTATACTTAGATGGATATGTATGGATTTTTTATTCCTGGATTGGGATCAATAATACATGAGCATTGATGAAAATAATGTAGTCAAGTCTTCACGATCTCCCAAGTATTGGAGGGCAACGCGTTTCTCGTACTCAACACATTATTGATCGAATGCACTCTCCAATCCATCTCTCATTTCAAGCGAATACACTTGTCGTGTGGTGAAACGATCATTCAAGTGCATTCCATCAACTTCTCACGATACTTGAAGCGAAAATACGGAGTTGAGATGGAAACTCAATTTAGATACTGGAGCATCAACGAAATTCTTCCAAACCCAACAATCATACACTCGTATCAATCATCTCCTGTTGAATATTTATTGATGTTCTTCGATGGTAATAGACTTCACATCACGATTCTTCAACTTGAAATTCTTGTTGGAACCTGTTTTTTATCGTGGATATTATGAGCCTGTAAATTAAGCTCTGTTACACCTATCTATCTGGAATCTCATATTGCATCATTTCGAATAGATACTGATAAAAAACATTAATAGAAAGTCTTAAATACAAATAAGTTTGGGACGAACAGTTCGTTCAAATAATTCAATTCATTTGTTGACAGAATGCGAGATAAAGCTCCCAATACTTTTTGTTATCTCATGATATCTCGAATCATATTGACTTTGTATCGCAACCTGAAGGAGAACGATGTCAAGGGCGTAGGAGGAAAATGATACGGTATTATTTTGTTTTACAATACTGTGAAGGCTTGAATTGAGCTTGTAAAACATGATATGGTGAGTACAATCGTTATAATATGCTTGAAAATGTTATGTTGAGGAAATTGGCATCGTTTGCAAGCATCTGCTATCTCTCTCTCCCAACTCGGTTTAGGGATCGATTTTCAATTGCGTTAATTTGTGGAGTTTTTGGTGCATTACGCTTTGGAAGTGAGTGATCAGAGAAAAGTAGTATACTATGTTGAAGAAGTTTATATTTAATTTTGGTCTTCGAAAATGAGATTTACTATAGCGAATGATATCCATCTTATTCGTTCTAAAAGAACAGAGGTTAGTTCAGATAGCTATTATTTATTATTTTCCAAATAAAATCGTCAAGTTCTGAGAAATATCTACTTCCCATTCATATTATGGCGATACAATAGAAGCCTATTGTATCAAGGAGGAGCCATCCATATAAGCTATAGATTATCCGCAAGCCAGAGAGTTGAAAAAATAATCACCTAATATGATAAATACCAGGAACTTGGAATTATGTATATTAACTCTCCACAATCTTTGAATGAATCGTTTATGAAAATTTAAAAATAAAAAAGGGATTATCCAAGGGATGTTGAGTCTTGGAATATTATAGAAATGTCTTATATCATTGACTCAGAGCTGACCAAGGAGACAGATCTACTTCAAATAGTAATTATTGAAGAATAACTACATAGTATGATGGAACTGTGAAACATGTATTGTTAAATAATTCATACAACTGGGAGGTTATAATAATATTCATTCGGTGGGAGCTTCATAATTTGTATAATCGTATGCTCTCAGAAAGAAGACGAGAATACAGCATTGATAGCAATTGGGAAGCCTCAAAGAACAAAATACTAACTAACAGATGTGCTGACATATTCTTCAAGAAAAGACAATGGAACTTCGACCAGAGATCACAAAAACGGCAGACATCATGAAGAATTTAAAGAAGAAGATGGAAACCAATGACCTGATGATTTTGAAAGCTGACAAAGGATGCACTACAGTAATAATGGATAAGGACGAATATCTAAGTAAGGTAAACCATTTCATTGCAGATAACAATTTTATTGAGATTAACTCCAATCCCACCACCAAAATCAATAGCTTGATTAGAGATAAGTTGAACACCACCACCAAATTATTTAACAAGAAAGAAACTAAGTATCTAACAGTTATGAATCCATATCCACCTAGACTTTTCGGTCAACCTAAATTACACAAAACTAATGTTCCTATAAGACCAGTGGTATCTTTTGTTAATTCCCCCTGCTCCAAATTAGCTCACAAACTGAATAGCACCTTTCGGTCATTAACAGGTTTTCAACCAAAGTTTAGTATTAGAAATTCATTGGAGTTGGTCAACAATATAAAGCATATTCCTGTTCTATCATCTTATAAACTTGTGTCATTTGATGTTACTAATTTATTCACTAACATTCCGGTGGGAGAAAGTCTTGAAAGAGCTGAGGAAATAATGAAAGCCTCTATAAATGATCATACACTCAGAGAAGAACTGATAGGATTGATGAAGTTATGCACTCAGCATAATTATTTCAAATTTAACAATAGATTTTTTGAACAAAGAGAGGGGTTGGCAATGGGGTCACCCCTCTCACCACTCCTAGCTGAATTATTTATGGATAAGTTAGAAAGTAGAATCATTGAAAATAGTCATTTCAAAGATAAAATTGTTTACTGGTTTTGATATGTTGATATTATTTGCTTATGGAAAGGAAGTAACAGACAACTAGACAATTTTCTTTCCTATCTGAATGGATTACATCAGAGTATAAAATTCACTGTAGAGGTAGAACAGGATTGTGTATTGAATTTTCTAGATTTAAGAATAGATCATAGCACTGGTTTTCACAAGTTTTCTATTTTCAGAAAACCAACCCATACTGATGTTATCATTCCTCTTCATTCTTGTCATCCTATTTCTCACAAACTTGCTGCTTTCAATAGCATGGTCTATAGAGCACTAACAATACCTATGAGCAATCATGATTTTGATATTGAGATCACTAAAATTAAACAGATAGCTGTCACAAATGGGTATGAAGAAAGTATGGTGGACAGATTATTGAGTAAAATTAATAGACAAATTTCAATCAATTCTAGCTTTGTAGGCTCAAACTGTGAGGAGAAGACTTGGATAACAATCCCATATTTAGGCCTTGTATCTGATAAGATAGGTAGGGAATTGAAGAGGAATGGATTTCATGTTGCTTTCAAGACCAAACCGATTTTAAATAGTCTATTTAGCTGGAGTAAAGACAAAATTGATATTTGGGATAAAAGCGGGGTGTACAAACTTAAATGTGATGATTGTAATGCTTGTTACGTGGGTCAGACTGGTAGAAGTTTCAAAAGTAGAATTAAAGAACACATCAGAGATTGGAATAAACAAAATGGGGAATCTAACTTTGCAGAACATTTGATAACAAATAATCACAAGTTCACAGTTAAGGAGAATGTTGAGTTTCTGCATGTTAATAACAAAGGCAGATCTTTGAATATTCTAGAGGCTTTAGAAATAACAAGAGTAATTAAGGAAAATCCCCAGTATAGTTTAAATGACCAGATTCATTTCAACCAGTACAACACTACGAATTTAGTTTTATCATAAACATGTAAGCATACATTAGTCAATAGTTTTTCCATTTACATATTTGTTTTATTATCGATTTCTTCAATGTATTCATATGGTGTCATTTATAAACGACTCTTCATGTCCTAAATCGCGTTAATATTTTTCCAGTTTCTATGTTTTTCCTTAATTCAGTAGCAATCATTTGCAATTCTCAGTTGCCTCAATGCACAGAAACACGTAGAAATATTGGTACAAGATTGGTCCACAGCAATCTCAACAAGAGAAAGGCGATGACCAGCTTCAGCGCTCGGTGCAGAAATTTGAATCTGTAACAGAGTTCATCATTTAAATGTTTATTGGTCATGATTAGTTCAGCTTTCCCCCTCTCTGTAAATAAGAGAATTTATAGTTAGTTTGTATTCGTATTACGAATACAAGGAAATGACTAACTAGTACCTACTACAGTAGTAACTATACCTGTATTACCTAGTACAAACAAACATAAATCGAGTTCAACCATAACGCATAAGCACGGTTAGTAATATTATATAGTTGAAGCTATTCGTCATTACTCACTATCCATATTGAGTCTGAGAGAGACTTATGCAAGAGGGCGCGATGATATCACGATTATCATCATACAAAATTGAAAAATATTTATGAATAACATACATAATTATATTCTTTGTAATGAATATAATCATACTCGAACTGCAGAGCTTTATAATTTCATACATATTTCTCTACAAATCTAGGTAATAGTTATACTTAGATGGATATGTATGGATTTTTTATTCCTGGATTGGGATCAATAATACATGAGCATTGATGAAAATAATGTAGTCAAGTCTTCACGATCTCCCAAGTATTGGAGGGCAACGCGTTTCTCGTACTCAACACATTATTGATCGAATGCACTCTCCAATCCATCTCTCATTTCAAGCGAATACACTTGTCGTGTGGTGAAACGATCATTCAAGTGCATTCCATCAACTTCTCACGATACTTGAAGCGAAAATACGGAGTTGAGATGGAAACTCAATTTAGATACTGGAGCATCAACGAAATTCTTCCAAACCCAACAATCATACACTCGTATCAATCATCTCCTGTTGAATATTTATTGATGTTCTTCGATGGTAATAGACTTCACATCACGATTCTTCAACTTGAAATTCTTGTTGGAACCTGTTTTTTATCGTGGATATTATGAGCCTGTAAATTAAGCTCTGTTACACCTATCTATCTGGAATCTCATATTGCATCATTTCGAATAGATACTGATAAAAAACATTAATAGAAAGTCTTAAATACAAATAAGTTTGGGACGAACAGTTCGTTCAAATAATTCAATTCATTTGTTGACAGAATGCGAGATAAAGCTCCCAATACTTTTTGTTATCTCATGATATCTCGAATCATATTGACTTTGTATCGCAACCTGAAGGAGAACGATGTCAAGGGCGTAGGAGGAAAATGATACGGTATTATTTTGTTTTACAATACTGTGAAGGCTTCAATTGAGCTTGTAAAACATGATATGGTGAGTACAATCGTTATAATATGCTTGAAAATGTTATGTTGAGGAAATTGGCATCGTTTGCAAGCATCTGCTATCTCTCTCTCCCAACTCGGTTTAGGGATCGATTTTCAATTGCGTCAATTTGTGGAGTTTTTGGTGCATTACGCTTTGGAAGTGAGTGATCAGAGAAAAGTAGTATACTATGTTGAAGAAGTTTATATTTAATTTTGGTCTTCGAAAATGAGATTTACTATAGCGAATGATATCCATCTTATTCGTTCTAAAAGAACAGAGGTTAGTTCAGATAGCTATTATTTATTATTTTCCAAATAAAATCGTCAAGTTCTGAGAAATATCTACTTCCCATTCATATTATGGCGATACAATAGAAGCCTATTGTATCAAGGAGGAGCCATCCATATAAGCTATAGATTATCCGCAAGCCAGAGAGTTGAAAAAATAATCACCTAATATGATAAATACCAGGAACTTGGAATTATGTATATTAACTCTCCACAATCTTTGAATGAATCGTTTATGAAAATTTAAAAATAAAAAAGGGATTATCCAAGGGATGTTGAGTCTTGGAATATTATAGAAATGTCTTATATCATTGACTCAGAGCTGACCAAGGAGACAGATCTACTTCAAATAGTAATTATTGAAGAATAACTACATAGTATGATGGAACTGTGAAACATGTATTGTTAAATAATTCATACAACTGGGAGGTTATAATAATATTCATTCGGTGGGAGCTTCATAATTTGTATAATCGTATGCTCTCAGAAAGAAGACGAGAATACAATATCAAGCAATCTAGTATGATACTGGAAGTATCATGCAAATAATAAGAACAAGTATCATTTTTCAAGTCCTGTAAGCTAAAGACACTAATCTTTTGGATGTGTTGAGACTCGATTTGATTTCTTCGGTTTCAAGATATCCCATGGGAGTGGAACCATTTCAAAGTCAACCTAATCCATGAAACAAACTTACTTTTTGTACTTGTTCATTGCCTGAGGTATCGTGGCAGGGTCTTCCTTCATCAGGTACTTTCTGACGCCCCTGACATAGTAGTGGAAGTACTCGTCCCAATCCAGGCTGGATAAATCGAATGGGAACATTTCCTTGTCCTGCGGAGAGAGAATCCGCCACAAACTCTGAACGTTGTCGTTGTGAAATGCGAAATCTCTCGTGGTGAAGTAGGACAACACCTCTGAGAACTTGTTGACTTTTTTGTAGATTCCCATCATTCTAGAAACACAAAAACAAAACTTTTCAAGGGCAGCCTTCAAACAGAAACACTTTCATCACTGAGAACATTCAATCAAGTATATAAGTTCATGAGTTCTCAATATATCAATATCTGCAAGCATACAAGTGCTCATGATTGGTCTATTATTTTCCATAGCCGTCTAATGATTCATGCTGATCATCTATGAGCAAGTACGAGTATAGCTTCACTACACACCTAAAGGTTCCTTGTTCAATTCGTAATCGTCACGATTTACATCTGACTATAGAGAGAGAATTCATTTCAGAGTGAACATTTACTTTCACCAGTAGCATTTATGCAAACTAATCATCCGTCTTTTCTACAAGAGCACTCATGATAGAGGAGTTATTTTTCTGTGATTCCATGTTGCATAAGGATCTTGAGACTATTTGGAGAACTATATCTATTGATTTCAACGATAATTGTCAAAGTTCAGCGACCATTTGGATTGACATATTCAATCAAGTTTGTTCTGCACTTCAACTTGGTCTATTAATGTTTAATAAAATGAGATAATAAATCAATCACCTGGCGTTGCATAGAGTACTGCACTAGTCGGGAAAGTTTTATCTTAGAAGATTCAAATTATCCTTTGATAAATGAAATGATGACTTTAGATGAAATAGACAATTTACATATAATACATAACAAACTTCTAATTTCCGTCAATAGTATCGCTAAAAATATACAAGTGAATTAGTTGGATGAAAATCGATGTTGTGGATTTTTTTCATAATTGAAAAACACAGTTTTATTTTTGTCACATCCACATTATTAGACTTTCTATTACACAGGACTGCAGTTTCGTGTTGAAGCCAACACATCTTCAGCTGTAGTGTTGGTTACACAACCAGTGTCGTGTAGAACCATTTACACCACCAGTGTAACCAACACTAGAGACGGTTTCCGAGCTCGTGATTCAGCTAAGTTTAAAAGGATTTTTTCAGCTAAGTTTTAAGGATTCAGCTAGACTTTAAACAGCTGGAGTCATAAAATTGGCTTTCCGGAACGGGGCTAGTCATAGTTTTTATGATATTCTTCTCTCATTTCTATAATAATGGAAACGTTTTTCGTTAACGAAATTAAACATTCCTAAATAATTTCTGACTCAGTTGTTTAAAGTCTAGAACTTTAGCTCGGAAACCGGCCCGTGTTGTGTAAGTGTTGTCACTGCAGCTGAATACCTGTTGGTTTCAACACGAAACTGGAGTCCTGTGTAAAAATCTAATAAATGTGGATGTGACCAGAGACCTTGAAGAGATATAGACCCACAATGCCTATGACTTTCCCAATGATAGCTCTTACTTGAAATTGAAGGCCGCCATTGGGGTATTTTAGCACGAGATATTATATCTATATTATTTGTAATATTATAGATTACAAAGGCATTGGTATATAATACTCTTATAGGTTGCCCCCTCAATGGCCGATATCAATTTCAAGTACGACACTAGCGCTGCATGTGAGTCTATGCATCTTTAAGGTCTTTGGTTGTGACATACATAAAACTGTGTTTTTACAATTATATTTGAATTATTATAGTTATTTTATTGTATTTTGAATCAACTCACCCAGCTTTCTTGCCAAAGACCATGGCAATGCCGTCCATGACAATGGCTGGCAGGAAGTGCAAGAAGAGAACGTAGAGATAGTGAATGAGGAAGTATTTGTTGAGAGTGAGGCAGAAGCACCATAAGGACTGGGTGGGGGGACACTCCTCGCCGTGTGTGACTGCCAGCTCGGAGAATTGCTTCCAGGTGATTGGTCGCTGCGTCGAGCTCACATAGTTGTAGACGGTTGGCTCCTCGTGAACTACTTCTTCCGCTGGTTCGTTCTCGTTTTGGTTCGAGTCTTCTATGGTTCTGTGGAAGAAAATTATAAGCTGTAGACATACAACTAAATAGTGTTGAGTTGTGTTTCCAGTTATGTTGTGCTATTTCTCCTGTAGACAACAACATAGCAGAAGATGAAACTTACAGTTGGTTTGGAGCCCGTCTATATCTTTGGATGCTTTCATCAACATCATCCTCTCATTGATCACGTATCATGATTATTTGGTAATAATTTTCAAAAAAAAACGTAATAAACTAATTCTAATATGATAGCATATTGATGCTAAATGCTGAATAAGTGATCTCATTTATAGCCCATACAAAGCTACTTTTGACTTAGAAGAATATGCGGCGCAGAGGAATGGAGGGAGATCAGCCAATTACAGTGATGAATAGTCATAGGTAGAAGCTCAGTTGCAAATTTGTCGATGAGACTTAGTCAACTCAGTGCTTCCAGAGAGGAAACTTCATATGTGTATCATGAGAACTTGAAGACTCACTATAAAAGAAATTGAGAACGCTGGCCGCTGTAGAACGGCAACATCGCCATCGCTGTATTCCTATTTTTCTCTGCTGCGCACATCCCTCCAAGTAAAAAGTAATTTTGTATGGACTATAATGCTCTTCTTAACTTCTTTCAAAAACGTCACCGATATAATAATAGTGACGGCAGTTTAAACATCAGAGACATTGTCTGTAATCAATAATTGTAGAGAACTCTGATTACCAATGTATTTACAGTTAAGAATCATATTTCATACGTAACTGGGATATAACCGGCTATTGAAATCAATTTATTTGATTGCCTGAGTGATGCAGACCACATGAGTACTAGATAATTATAATAAGCATTGTTTATATGAAGGATGATAATAGAAAAATACAGTGTAGGATGGGCTCCAAAATACCGAAAATGGATGAGCTATGTTACTTGGATTAACTTAGTAGGCCTCAAAAACTGGAATATCATTATTTGGTGGTGCACTACCATGTGAAAGAACTCTACATCATTTCGTGTACAAAAGTGGTGAGAGAAGTTGCGAAAAGCAATCGCATATGTGCTGGATGAGCGAGCAGAGCAACTTTTCACTTCTCTCGCAGGAAGTGAAAAAGATGAGTTGAGCAGAAAGTTGATACTGTCTTGGAAATGATGAAAGTTGGAGAAGCGAAAATGAATGGTTGACAGAAAAACAGCCACTGTGGCGGAGAAATATTGGGAGTGAATATTCATTCCCTTGGGAGGGCTCTTTAATGTCTCTTCACAACTTTTCCCACTTTTTCCTCCCAGATAAACATTGCAATGATCGAATCTCAAATGGATAGAAGGTCGGCCCCAATACTATATGGAAAGTTATCCATACTATATTAAAGAACGTATGATATAGGAAATTCACGAATGACGCATCATCACGTTGAACTACTGGACTGATTAACTTGAAATTTTGCATATAGATTCTTAATTGACCGAGGTTGAATTGTTATAGGCCTCTTTTCAAGATTCCATCACATCAAGTCATACAAAATGTAATCTTATTAAAAAACTATACAATCCACATGTTGATAACGTTCTATTCATTCATTCTCAATGAATAGAACCAATGTACCTAGAATACAAGTAGGCCTACAGAATAATGTATTCTACGTATATTAATTAGAACTATCTACTAGGTGGCCAACCAACTACTTACTTTGTGGCTCCATCCATCTATTCGATTTTCAAAATTTCGGATAGTTTTTCGTATTCTGGTCTATAGTGCTTGCTATAATAATCAAATGTAGTTTTCAGTTGATTTATGCTAGTTTTCTCTAACTATGAAATGAAAAAGATGCGTCTTTTAGAAAGTTTATATTTTCTAAATATTTTCTTGGTCTTATATTATAAATAAGACTAATAGAGAACTGATGAAGCCTCAGCGCAACTCCAGTGATCCTGAATAATGAACTGGAATATTCGATTCTCAATTATACTACCTATGTTCCTATTTATTTCAGCATAAATTTTTCATTTTTCGAGAAGCATAACGAAATATTAAAAGAAGTTTCTAGCATTGTTTTGAAAAAGCTTGTACATACAATTCACTTATAGGCCTACTCTTTAAGAATATATTCTCTCCTACTAGAAAATGGTGCATTTTGATTTGAAACTGAGTAAATGTTATGATTGGTTGAGTGATGTTGGGTTTGATTCTTCAAACTATAATTTGCTCTCTTTCCAAGCATCATTGACTTTGTATCTTGTTGTGTAAAGTCCGAAGTTTATTTCCCACAAAGGAGACGTTGATTTTCAAATTTATCTATTTCGCACTCATGAATACATATGCATAAATCAAACAAAGCTCAACATGACAGCACAATCCAACCAAAATGTAATAATAATAAACGGTAAGTGAAAGAAGATAAGAAAAAGTAAAAAAGGATTCCTTTAGTAAGTAAAAAGTAAAAAAGATAAAAGAGTGGCCTCAATTTCACACAACTCCTCAGTATCAAAGATCAAGCCGATGCTATTACTCTAATAACTGATGCTACAAGGAAATGGTTACAAAGGGAAATATTAAATTATCTAAAATATAATAAAAGTAAGACTTGTTGACTAGTGAAAGAAAGACTAATGATGGAAGACTTGTAGATGTTGTTTTTAACTCAATCATAAATCCATCCTGAATAAGGAAATTCCTTGTTGAATTTTGCAAGTTTTGAGTGGAAAATAGGTAAGAGCTTCATCACTTCAAATATAAGTTGCTCTTGATAATTGGCCTGATTGTTCTCAGTAGTTGCGTTATCAAACTGATGCCCTCTCAGAGCAGAGGCATGTTTCTTATTAATTCCAAATAGGTCTACATGGTATGAGGTACAGTAGCTTCAAAGATTCTTATGAAGTTTCCTGACACAAACTTTGGAATTTCATTTTTCATTCTGCAATAAAAAGTAATCAAAAAAATGTACTTGTGGTTCCTGAAGATAAGAGTGGGGCCTCAATTTCACACAACTCCTCAGTATCAAAGATCAAGCCGATACTATTACTCTAGTACAGAGGATCTCTTGAAAAACTTTACAGAACGTCTTGTGAAAGTGATAGAGGCATACAAGCATACAAACTTTATTCTCACTACTGTTCCATATAGATACGATCTTCGAGAGAATTCGATAGAAAACATCAGAATCAATCGTATCAATAGAGTCATCAGAAATATACCTAAGTTCTATCAAGGGGGATCTGTGAAGATTGTTAGTGTTTGGGCATATGAAAGATCACTACATACAGGTCATGGCTTGCACCTTAACAAAAGAGGAAAACGTAGATTAGCATGGGATATTTATAAAAAGGTAGTTGAGAAGTCATTTGGAAAAGTATTCAGGAAGCATGAAAGAGAACTGAGACCCGAAATACTAGTGGAAAATGGATGCAACCCAAGACGGAGACGAAGATTCTTCACAGGCCATGGTATGCATTTGAATATACTTGGGAAAAAATACGTGAGTGATAGGATTGTAGAGTGTGTGAATGATCATTTCACATACTTGAGTTCATTTCCTCCTATTACTCCCCAACATGGTTCTTTTTTAGAAGAGTAGAGGAGCGAAGGTCTGATTCGATTACTACGCCTGTATGCACACAAACTGTGACTGATGTTGCCATTTCGACAAGTGATTCATATAAGATTCCAGTTTATAACCGTAACAATCTCAAAGGTGGTGCTGATAGAAATATTTCTATTAATAAATTGAAATTATCTATTCTTCATATTAATATACAATCCATCAGAAATAAATTGAGTATGATAGAAGCTGAACTTGTAAACAAACCAGTGGATGTTTTATGTATGTGTGAACACTGGTGTGTGAGAGATGAAATAGATTGTTATGTGCCATCTAATTACGTGCTTGCTAGTTTCTATTGTAGAGAGCCACCACAGTCACACGGGGGATCGTCCATATATGTTAAGAAAGATAACATTTTTGAAGTTATCGACGTAGCCAATCTTTGCACTGATTTTCTATGTGAGGCTTCAGCCATCAAGCTTATTGAGAATTCTATTATTGTAATAAATGTATACAGGACTCCGAACTCTGATGTAAAGACTTTCTTTGTGTATCTTGAAAATCTGTTGGAATATATTCTCACAAAATGTTGTAAATCTATTATATTGGCAGGAGATTTTAATGTAAATATCTTGGATGTTAACAGTTTGGCTTGTAATGATTTTTTAAATCTTCTTAGGTCTTTTAATGTTTATTGTGCGAATAAGTTGCCCACTAGGGGGCAAGCTTGCCTAGATAATATTATCACTGATATTCAACCTGATTTATGTAAAGTATCATTGCTGGTGAAGGAAGATTGTCAGATCATGCAGGGGTGTGGCTGGAGATTTCTGTACAAGATTCTAAGACTGGGAATGTACGAAACAAGACTGTAACCAAACGATTAATAACTGATGATAGATTATTAGAACTTAAGAATAGATTTTTGAATGTTAACTGGTCTCAGAACTGTTACAATGAAAATTTGAATGTAGCTTTTGAAAATTTTATGAATGTAATATTGAATCATTTTAATATATGTTGTCCTGTAATTACTTATGTTGAAAGTGCTAAGAAAAAATCTTGTAACAAGTGGTACACACCTCAAATAGCAAATATGAGAAATTGGCTGATTATTTTGTATAATAGATGGAAGTATAGTCATGACATTGAAGATAGGCAAAACTTCTTGAAATTTAAAAGAGATTATAGGAAAGCCATTACAAACTCTAAAATTAAGACCAATGATGACTGTATTACTAGAGCAAAAAATTTGTGTAAAGCGGCATGGAATATTATAAAAACTGAGTCAGCAACTTCTGGATATAAACAGCAAGAGCCACCTATATCAGCAGATGTTTTAAACAATTATTTTATAAATGTATCATGTGCTATTAATGCTAGTAACGTACCTTCTGAGAATCATTCAATTTTGTTAAATAAATTTAAAATGCCTTTGAACTTAGAAAATAATAATTTCAAATGGAAAAAAGTGGAACCAAAGCTGGTTCTTGACATTGTAAAAAATCTAAGCACTTCATCAGCAGGTGATATTTATGGCCTGAGCAATGTCGTTGTCAAAGGTTTCATAGAAGGTATACTGACACCTCTTACATTTCTGATTAATTCAGTTCTTATGGGTGGAAAATTTCCAGATTGCTTAAAGCTCAGTAAGGTAACTCCGGTTTACAAGAAAGGTGATAAAACGCAGCCTAATAGTTACAGACCAATAGCTTTAGTTCCTATAATAGGTAAGATTATTGAAGCCTGTATGTTTGTTCAATTGTACGACTATTTTAATTCCAATGACTTACTCTATGAACATCAATATGGTTACCGACCGAAACATTCTACCATAACAGCCGTTGAGACTGTTGTTAATAGGATATTAGAAGCATTTGAGAATAAGTTAATTGCAGGTGTGTGTCTAATAGATTTACAAAAAGCATTCGACTGCATATCACACACGATTCTAGAGAATAAATTACGCCACTATGGTATCTTGGGCAGTGAGCTAAATGTAATCATGTCTTATCTGCAGAATAGGAGACAAGTTGTAATTATAAACAGTAAGAAGTCAGAAGTTGTAAAGGTGATAGCAGGAGTACCTCAAGGGTCGATATTGGGCCCATTCCTATTTCTAATATTCATGAATGACTTTCATTGTAGTGTATCATCTAATAATTGTCTACCAATACTGTATGCAGACGACACATCATTGATGTGCTCTCAAAAAAGACAGGAAGACGTTACAGCAAGGTTGATAGAGAGTATCCAATTGTCTACGGCCTGGTTTGAATCTAATAGATTAGCAATTAATAATGATAAGACTGAGAATATATATTTTTCATTGGCGAACAATGTTTGTGAGAATAGATCAGTCAAATTGTTAGGTTTATATTTAGATAATAAGTTAACATGGAAAGAGCAAGTGGAGTTTGTATGCAGGAAAATTTCAAGAGTAGTCTATCTTATAAGGAAGTTAAAATATTGCGTAGGTACTCAAACACTACTGATGACCTATTTTGGCCTGTTCCACTCACTCATCAGTTATGGAGTTATGCTGTGGGGGAACAGCAGCAATGCAGGAAGGGTGTTAATACTACAGAAAAAAGTCATCAGAATTATTGCTAACCTGCAGCAAAGAGATTCCTGTAGAGAGAGTTTTATTAAATTCGGTATAATGACTGTGACTTCATTGTATATTTACTACAATCTAATCCAGGTGAGAAACAATTTGGGAAATTATCTTCAAAATAGTGATAACCATAATTACAATACCAGACAAAACGGTGACCTTCTCACACCCTATGTAAGATTGTCTAGAACTCATAGGAGTCATATGTATCAGAGGCATGTAATGTTTAATAAAATCCCCATAGCAATAAGAAATTTGCAAGAAAAAAGCTTTAAATTAGTGGTAAAGAATTGGCTGAAAAAGAATCCATTTTATAACTTAAGAGAATTTCTAGACTGTGATATTAGTAGTATTGCTAGACTGTGAGCTATAATTAGTTTTCATGTTATATATTATATTGTAATATGTATTTCAAATTTATATTTTGACGAAGCCTATTGCATTGATGTTTATATGTTTAATGGCAAATAAAATTCTTATTCTTAAATTCATCAAAAGCCCTCTAATGATTTCTTTTCAGTGAGATTCTCTGCAAACTATCAGCATTCATTGAATGGGATTTTGGAAAACATTGAGTATATTCACAGGAAAACTTTAATAGTTTGATGTGAATTACGGTGTTTTTTTTTTGTTTTTTTTAATAGTATCACAGCTATCACTGGAAATGAATGAATTTTTCAGAGTAATGGAAAAGTGCTTGAGACTTAGTGGCAAGTGCCTGAATCACAACTGAATGAGAGCTGGATATGCTTTTCTTATTAAAGAAAGATGCGACTTCATATACGATTCTAAGAAATCTATTTCTATTGGAAGATTCCAATACAATTGTAAGATTGAAGATTTCTTACCAATGGCAGGTCTGAAAATGCTCACTGGTAGTCCTTTGCTCAGTGTTCTGACAACTTCCTCAGCCACTGCTTTTGTGTAGACGTAAGTGTTTGGCCTCTTGTCCAGGATTCTATAAAATTCGCGAATAGAATTGGAATAATCATGAATAAACATTATCACAATATTTTCAATTTTCCATATGAAGTCAATCGGCTATAACTAATCAGTATTCTCAATATTGAATAGAACTGAATAGAATTTCGGGATGGTAACGTTTTTTTCCCTAGAGATTTCTAAGGAGAGAAATTTTCTATTTCAACGAGTTATTTTCATCACATGTTTTTTTTTTCAAATGTAAGCTTTCCTCGTTTGGATAAAAATTCAAATAAATTTGTCACCTTCTTTGTAAATAAGTGGCTTCCAAACATGACTAAATAGCTCATTACTCCAAACTTGTTGCTTGTGACAACCCGAGCTGTGAGCTTATCATTTGGAGCTTCTGAATTCACACTGAAGAGACAACAAACTATTGTATCAAGGAAAAGTGGAAGTAGGTCTGCAAGAGGAAACGTGACGAGTCCTAGAGAGAGAGAGTAAGAGGAGTAATAGAAACTCAGACATGGAGAATGTTGAGAGAGAGAAGGAAAAGCAGAGTGAGGTGACCAGGTACTTTTGAACAGTTTAGAGACGTTTTCCTCATATTTCTCGGGGATTTGTAGAGAGCGTTTTGAGAAACGAAAAAATGGGACAGCTTCGCTTGTCATTGTTTGCATCTGACATGTTTATCTTTCTCGAATTCCATCTTCAAGACGTTATCATCCATTTTTCTCTCTGGAAACAATTTAAAGTTACTATGCAAGTTTTCGAGAACGATTTACGATAAACATTTCCGGTAACATTTGTTATTGAAGCAGTGGGCTATTCTGCAAACTTGTATTCCATGCTAAAGTGAAAAATGTGTCTTTTATTTCCACTTGAATGCAGTTGTGAGACTTGTCTCACAACCTTGACTAAACTTTTCGTTTATTGAACTTAAATTCAAACTTTTCCTACGTGAATTGTTCACGAAACTTACCATCAAATATACTGGTATCTTGAATCATTTATTTCATTGTGATGTGATTGATCTAAATTTCTTAAATGATTTGATTTAAGAGATGCTTCCTACTGATATTAGTAAAGATAGTTCGAAATTGTATGTAGGCCTATTAGATTGTGAACCTCACACACGCTGGGCCTAGTGACGTTTTTTCTTCTATTCATTTATGTAAGAGAACAAAACAAATTATTATTGTAGAGAGATTTTTGATAAGATCATGAAATATTGTTTTTCTGTTATTATAGGATTCTTTTGGTTGAAGGATATTTATTTCATTCAATTTAAAAAGTTAGATACATGCCCTTGAAAGTAAAATCCCAGTATTCAAATGCTATCTACTAGTTTATATATCCACTACCCATCATATTTTATATTTGACATTGGTTCAACTTAGTAAGCTCTTAGCGGCCGACAACCGACTCAATAATTTGGTTTGATAAGTGGAGAGATTCGCTATTCTCTACTGGAAGAGAATGTTTTTGATAACCGGGAAGACCCACTGTTTACTGTACGCGATAGCCTCCCAAAATCTCTGTCCAGGAGTTTCGTATGGAAATTTCATGATGATCGTGTCGGTGCACTATGGTGCACTATGAATAACTGATCAACCGTCAACAATGGTTTTGTACTCTTTCTAGTTTCACCCGCGGAACTTTAGTCTCAGTCATCCTAGTCTCACTGAGTGAAAAAGAGTACAAACGTTCTCTTTTTAGTCTCTCTGAAAGTAATCCTTGTATGCGTGAGCTTCAGTTCCCAGAATGGAAAAATTCTGAACGCAGTGTGTGATAAAAAGTTGATGCATCGTTTGTATTCACGACTGATGATGGAAGATATTCAAATGAACGTGAAGTAGGGGAATCAGGCCGAGCGGATTATGTTTTATTCACGAGTGTTTTTCTTCCAGTGCTATTTATAATTTTTCCCCTAGAATTTTGCAAGGATTGACGAAAATCTAATATAAAATGGCATTCAACGTTCCAGACCATCATGAACATGACACTTCGCAATCGCAAATAATAATTATACCGCTTACCATCTTGCACAGATTTTTTGGTGTACCGAATCCATAAACTTTGGATTGTAAACATAGCTAGTACACCAAGATATGTGAAGTATCTTCTATTTTATTTTTCATAATATCCTAATTAAATCTATCTAGAGAATTATTAAACGTTATTTTTTCAGTCTTATAGTGAAAAAAATAATCCCTTTGCCCGGCACTCGATAAATGGTAATGCGTCCACGATATTTGTTAGGCGGTTTTATACAGCATGTCTTAGGACCAACGAAGAGCAATTTTCACGCAGTGCATCCTCACAATAAATGGGGTAGAATACAAATGGAACAAGGTGAGAGACAGAAGATATAATGAGAGGACGGGGGTGATAGTGGGTTAGAGAGAGAGTGTGTGTGTGTGTGTGAGGAGTTGTAGAGAAGAGGCCTACACCAAATATTCAGAGCTTGCTATTTCTATTAATTTTATCACTTCAATAAATTTAACGTCTTCGCTCTTCAACCTACACATAGCTGTGGTAATTTTCTCCAATCTATAACCAATAAAAATTCAGATTTACAAATGAAACTTAAGTTTAGATATGTGTCCCCGTATAGTCTACTCACATTGGTGTGATTTCATTCAGGAATTTTCCCTCGATACTTTGCGTCAACTGAATGAGTTTCTGGTGAGTTGTTGGTGGCTCGTAGATTTCTTCTCTAATCTCATCCAATTGACAATTCGAAAACGCAGTTGATACATGTACAAGCGCCTGCAAAACAAATTTAAATCCTCAATAAGTCATGACAATTTTTTACTGTTAATTCAATGATATTATCAGAATAGACTGGTGTTAATTATTGATCAATATGTGACAAAACTGTGATAAAAGCTGGAAGTTATGATTGATTTGTGGCTAAACAATACTTTGTTGAGTTTTTGTGAAGATCGATGTTTTTTTAACAAAACAATCATTTGAACAAGGTTATCCGGCGAATGAGATAATCAGCAATGGGTATTTCCATTCATAAGCAGTCTAATGTTAGTCACATGATACATGTCCCACAGTCCGTAGTTTTTTTACCTCCAAACGGATAATAGCTAGCCATGATTGGAGGCTAATCAATTCTATTGCAATTCAATCTTAGAAAACAGCATAAAGTGGCGTGGAACGGAGGTGTGGTTACTTATCAAGGACTGAAGAATAAAATGAACAAGACTGCTCTTTTGAACTTCACATTTTAATTGCACCTTAAATAATCATATATCTAGAGGTTTACAGATCAATAATTTTTCCGGAGATAATAGGATAAATAATGATACTGCTTCATATTCGAAACTATCTAGAATAGAAAGAGTTACTATTAGATGGTTGAGATTTATGCTTTAACAGTGCTCCAGGTAAGTTTTGCAGTAAATTGGATAATTTTTGATGGGTGATTGCTAGATTGGGCCCAAATTGTTCTTGGGACATCTCATTCAACCACTAGAATTACTGGTTTTGTCACGAATATTTTTACTTTTTCTTACTCGAATTATTATTGTCTTTCAACTTGTATTCCAATTATGTTATAAGCTCTTATAAATTGGATTTACTTTGAACAATTCCTTCATATCCTACTAAGATAAATCCTCAATTTCCGCTTATAAGTAGAAAGTAAGCTTTTGATTTGAAGTCTCAATAAAGCTATCATATAACCTTTCAACACTTTGAGGGATCATCTTGACTCTACTGAATTAACATTTTCATCTATATCAATTAATAGTTCCACATTTATATATGTTCACTGTGTGTGATTTGAACTCAATATTTATAAATAATGATGAATGCGAGTTCAAAGTTTGATTTGATCTTCCAACTCTTCTGATTTTACCCAAACTTACACCGTTCAATAATATTGTCCATTTCAAACTGTGTGCTATAACCCCCAATCCTTGTTCCACATCTGATGATTTTTGTTGATTGGTATTATTTCTTATCTATTAATTTTGATCTTCCCTGATCCTGAGTGGGCTGGTCATGTAGCTCTCCACCACTTCCATTTATTACAACTTAGTTCTATTTGCTACTTGAACCTACGACCATGAAAAGCTGAAAAATCAATAGAAACTTGTTATCCAATAGTACTGTAACTAACTATTCTATTTGTCTATTTTTATGTCGGCATTGTATCTATTGTCTATGAATAAATAGATGTCCATGTTCTATTTGTCTCTATTCAAATAATTGAATCGGTAATAATATTACAAACTATAAGGTGAACACCCAGATGTTGAATATCTTCATAAGGTTTTATTTGAAATTGTGGTTTTATTTTATTTTCATTTCAAATATTACGTTTAAAGGTGGAGGATTTTAAGTCCAAGATTCCAATGTTTATCAGGGTTTCAATCTGGTAATTGAACTTGTGAATAATTTATTGATAACTGAGAAAATAAAGTAAAGAAATTGTTTTAGTCGCAATCTGGATTATCATGTGATCGCAATAATAATTATTTATATTTTTGCTCCGTTTCTGTATATACTATCTCTATGAACTATTCATGTAGCCTAGTGTCCGATCTCTCATTATATTTTGGTCCAGCAGGTAACCCGTGCTTCGCAAGGGTCTAATTAAGAACTTACAAACTGAAAACGTGACCTACTGAAATCTTGAATAGTTTAGAATAGCCCATAACCATCCTTGTTAAATTAAGAATCCAGATGCAAAACTCCAAGTTAATCAGTCTTAACTACTGAACTGATTAAGTTGAAATGTTTTTGCTATTCCGTACATGTGTAAGCCGATTCTTTCCTTTATCATATTCTGGATGAACTGCACCTACCTTGAGGTGCCTCATGTTTCTGGCCAGATCGAACAGCTCCTTAGTCCCGGCCACATTGATGGCAACGGCGGTCGGCAGCTGCTCGTCGAATCGCACCGTTGCCGCTGCGTGGAACACGATGTTCACCGAATCTTCTAGAAGTTTGCGGTGTTCGTTGGAGATTCCCAAACGTGGCTGGGCGACATCTCCCGGTATTCCGGTCACTTTCAGACGTGCTTTCGCGTTCAGTTTGTGGAAAATCTGCAACAGGAAAACATAAATCTGTTGCGTGCCACAAATAATTGAATCGGTAATAATATTACAAACTGTAAGGTGAATACCCAGATGTTGAATATCTTCATAAGGTTCTATTTGAAATTGAGGGTTTTTTTTTCATTTCAAATATTACGTTATAAGGTGGAGGACTTTAAGTCCGAGATTCTAATGTTTATCAGGGTTTCAATCTGGTAATTAAACTTGTGACTGAGAAAATAGAGCAAAGAATTGTTTTAGTCGCAATTTGGATTATTGATCGCAATAATAATTATTCATATTTTTTGTACCGTTTCTGTATGTACTCAATGGCTATAACATGCAATTTAATATGTTGGTAATAGTAACTACATTACACAGTAATCAGCGATAACGCCTTCAAACAATAAAATACCCGTTAATTCCAGAGGTAACATCTGACAAGACAGAGGCTGCAATTTTACTCCAAATAATGCTCGTTTAAAGAGAAGCCATTACAAAGTACATTCAGATCTGGTTGAAATGTGATATCCCTTGTAAGAATATAATTTTGGATATTCCTCAAAATCATGGAATGAAAGGAAATTGATAGGTCTCGAGCAAGCAGCTGTATCGTTATCACCAGATACGATGTCAACAAACACTAGATAAGATAATAACGACTCTCAAGGCTATGGTTCTGAACAGCCAAATGAAAATAAAAGTATTATTGATATTTATTTAATAATATAAAATGTATAATATTTTGAGGCTAGGCTCTTTGGTACTTACTAGTCGGCGACCTAAGTAATCGGTCGAGCCGTATAATTTGAGAATTAGCCAGACACCTTGTGGCAAATTTAGTTGCATATAAATAGCATTCGCTTAAACTATGATCAGAGGGTTAGTAAACAAGCATGCCAGTTCAATGTTAAAGAAAAAGCGTTTTATGAAACACAGAAATGTTTATTATATCAAATGAGCATGAACAAAATGTAAAAAACAAATAAAAAGATGAAGGAAATGGGATGTAACTTTATTCAGCGCATGGATACACTTGTAGTTTTTAGGATACGCCAATCACAGTGCAGTATTTGACCAGCGGCAAAAGCGAATTAATTCAAAAATACATGTATTTATTTTATAAATGGTGAGAAATTGTAGTCTATGTAGAATGCAGATTTATGTAACAAATATAAATTAAGTATTTAAGACTAAAATATTCACTCATTGGATGGTAATATAACAGTTTCGTATGGACTATTTGACAACTTCGAATTATGTCATTGTGTAGTAGTTAAATCCACCAATGAGAGTGGATATTTAAATTTTATGTAAATTGAAAAGTCGGAAGTGTGGTTGTAAAAGAATAGGGTAGATCCAAGCCCACTTGCTTGCCAGAGGTCACCGGGGACAGCCACCAATTTAGAGGGCACAAGACTAGATCCCTTTTTAAATAATTGTATGTTTTAAAAATCTAAAGTTGAATAATTAAAAATTATTTTATAAGACTTAGTGAAGTTGTAATATAACATGAGTCATTAAATTTGAATAATCCCATTGGAGAAGACAACAGCAGCCCACCAGAAAGGCCGAGGACATGCAAAACGAATCCGGATCACCATCATAATTGTGAAAAATCGACACATGAGTTCATTTGCAAAGATTATTGAGAGGGCCCTCAGTGCTTCGAAATAATCACGATCAAATAAAGCTAGCTCATCGAAGGGTTATTTAAAAATTGAAAATAATATAAAAACTTGCGCAAGTCTTGAAATGTGAAGGGAATATTTTTAAGAAACATTTATGAAATTAACTATTAAATATGCACAGATGGAATATTCATTAATATTTGATTTATCAAATTTATATATGCTCACTCATTTATCTTTTTATCAGTAATTTATTAGATCTTTTACAAAGCTCATGTTCATGAGATAAATTGATTTATCCGATTCCCACCAGAGGCCGAACCAAAGCCCTGATATTTATATTTTTATATTTATATTTTCACATTTATTTGGAAATAAGATTTATAAGTTTTATTCGACAAGCAACAGCAAGTTGACAACTGAGCTGTATAATTTGAAAGCAGATATATACTGATTAAAGAAGCACATGGTATTAATATTGATGCTAAGAAGCAAAGTCAATCCTTAGTGAGCAGTCTGTGATATTTTTCAATATATATTTATTCTCATATTATTTTTTATATTTTGTTGCTCTATATTCTTTTATTTATTGCTTGTTGATATTTCATGTTTGTTGAATGGTGTACCCTTTATTTATTATCCTATCTCCATGCATGACCAATCTTGTTAAAGTCTATTTTATTATCATAATTGACCTATCATTAAAATTATAAACCAACTGTATTCTTCACCGAATAAGTTGGATAAATCAGCGATATACAGCATTGATTAATAAATCTTTGGAAATAATATGTTCCCGAGATTTATTTAAATTATCCAGGACCATCACATCCAATTTGAAAAAACTCAAAGGTCATAGTATTAAGTTGCAGCAGCAATACAAATTAATATAATTCATAAGGTATTCTGATAGAGTGTTGCCTTTGATTCCGCTCAGTATAATTTTACATTGCTGACCACTTTGTCGAATGGTGGCGAGTGGCATGGGTGGCGATACCGTATTGTCTAGTACAAAAATCAGAGCTTATATCTATCTACCTCTCCTGCATCTATATCTGTGGAGTCAACCAAGTCAGTCATGAGAACTGTGAACTGTTTAAGCGGCCGACGTTTGCAGCCATCAAAAGCAGAGAATTGTTTGAGCTCCTAGAAGGGCTGGTAAGAAACTGGTGATATTTTTCTTTCAAGAGTCATAAAAAATATTATATATATTCAAAAATCTTTGCTCTACCGACTGCAGTCAAGCAGGGCACATGTTACGGTAAAAATAACGTGACACCCTATATGATGTGATGATACTTATATACTATGTGATGAATATTTTAAGTTGATTTTACGAAGGAAGAAAATGCATTATAATATGAAAAATGATGAAATCTGAATCGAGAACAAGCCTGATTTATTTGATAATTATGGTTCAAGTAAAGTTATTCTCACTATCGAATAAATTTGAAACAATTAACTGTAGGTGTTGATAGAATAGCAGCTTAGAATTTTTGAACTGTTAATAAATTATCGAAGCACAATAATTGTCCAGTCTTCAAGTTTAATATTGGGCGTTGGTAGATAAAACTACTATAATACTAGAACTTATAATTTTAACGTAAATTTATGTTCAATTCAAGTGGGCACTAATTGCATTCTGAAAAATACAGCAAAGAGTAAATTCACTGACGGTATTCCTAATGATTTTTTCAGGTTTTTGCCCTATAAATTGAAAGATTCCATCACCTACATTTTCAATCGTAGACTATATTGGACACAGGAACGGTTCCGGGGTCATGGGTGTTCGTGAATATGTTTCTATTGCACAGAAAAGTTTTATCGGATTCAAAAAATTAAAGACAATTTCAATTATAAATAGAGTTTTTGAAATTTTTACTAAACTATCATGCAGAAGACTGACTCGTTGACTTGAATTCTGTGGCTTACTAGACGAGAGCCAGTCTGGGTTCAGAAAAAATCGAAGTTGCTTGGACAACATTTCCGTAATGAACACTCTCATCAAGTATTATTCAATAAATAAAAGCAAAAAGTTTTTCGCCATTCACGTGAATTATGAGTCCGCGTTTGACTCTGTTTCTCATATGGGGCTATGGAATAATTTGGGATCTTTAGGTGTGAGTAGAAATATTTTAAGAGTCTTACAAGATTTATATTCGAAAGCTTGCTTTAGTATTGAGATTCAGAAAGAGGATCATTGTAAAGTGCAATCACAACCCATACAGTTGACGAAAGGGGTGTTGCAGGGGGACTCTTTGAGTCCACTCTTATTTGCATTGTACATATCGTATATAGAATCGTTTTTTAGACAGAGGTGACTGAGCGGCCTGCGTTTTGGAAGGGATCATGATATTTAAATGCTGCAGTATGCAGACAATATCGTCATTTTTGCAGACAGTATTCCAGATACTAGAAATAAAGTTCGTTTTTTGTTCGGATTTAGCGAATCACTGGGGCTAAAGATAAACTAACCTAAGACAAAAGTAATGCCGTTCCACAAGGGATAAATTGATTTTTGCAAGGAATATATCTGGGAGTATTTTTTCAGTCATCAGGTGATTTCAAAAATATGTGTAGTAGAGCGTTAAATGAATCTAAAGTAGAGACCACTGCACTTATGAATACCTTACCAAAGCACAAATCTTATACTTGGGAGAGTATGCAGACAAGACAAACGCTCTACGCTCTACGGAGCGTAGTAAACTTGTAAATCAAGTTAGATCCAAAAATTTTCCTTCATCAACGCCTGAAATTTGGAAGACGCCTTGAAAATTGCGTTTTCATTTTTAGACTACAATTCTCGGCACATCGTTTTCATAATAATATTTAGTTAAAATATGTGGTTATTCTGCATGAAATTTATATAAAGCAATCCAACTCTTCTACAGTAACTGGTCTATCAAGGAAGGGGTGTCTAGTATCTGCGAATATTAGTTTGGGCAGAGATAAATCTGGTACCATATATTTTTCCCGGAAAAATAAAACCCACTCTAACAAACCAATTGAATATTTGATACGCCTTTACGTCTGAAGGAACAGAAATGTTCTTTAATTTCTCCCGTCTAAGAACGTTTTGCCAGTTTAATTGTTTATTTAAAATTCAGTTTTGCCTGTAGGAAATCATTTAACTTCTCTTTTCCAAAACTTCGTAATATTAATATATTAAAATATATTTGAAATATATATTAAATATTTCATAATAAAATGTCTTTCGTAAATATTTTTTCAATTGTTTGCATTGCCCATCATATACCATGGCTTATCAGTTAGGATATACATTCTCTTCATCATCCTTACCATATTTAATATCTCAGCTCTGTCAGTAATTAATTTCAACAAGCAGTCAGATAATCTGTTCCACCGTACAATTGGCAGGAGAGAAAATTCCTTCAGACAAAATACAGAAAAGTATACTCTGCTCTAACGCCAACTTCCCAGCGAAAACACTCATTATCTGGTATATAAAACTACTATGATACTAGAACTTATCATTTTAACGTAAATTTCTGTTCAATTTACATGGGCTCTGATCGCTTTATATAATTAACCACAATATTTTAACTGAATATTATTATGAAGACGATGTGCCGAGAATCGTAGTCCAAAAATGAAAACGAAATTTTCAAGGAGTCTTTCAAATTTCAGAAAAATGTTTGCATTTAACTTCATTTACAACTGTGTAATCTATTTATTTATCCATTAAGAGAGCCTTTTCATGAATTTATTATTTATTGATTTTTCAAGGAATTATTTATTATATTATAGGTGTTCGACTGTCAATAATCGATTTGAATATTTTCATGGGGTTGGATTGAGAAATATTTCCTAGAGGTGGTTGCTATAATTCTGCCGTTTTGACATTTTACATTATTCACAGCTATAAATCTTCAATACATCTTTAAAGGTTATAAATAGTTTTCCGTAATGAAGATATTCAGTGTTCCAGTTGATTTAATCTTGTAATCCTATTTCGTTCCTCTGCATGATTTTTTATTAAATTCGGTCTATACTTTCATAGTTTGGAACGTTCATTAATCAATTGGATAACAGTTGGTAAATAAAGTTCACCAGATATTTCCTCACTTCCTTTCCTTAGCCGACTGTAATAATCCTTATATAATGATAATAAGATAATAAGACTGGGCAAACAATCAGAATAAAACAATCTTGCAATCCGAAAGCAGACAAATAAATAAAAATAGTTTTTGAACTCAAATTAAATCTCTGCTACCTCTGGAAAACCGTAGTTATTTTTCATCGATAGTAATCGTCTAATTAGGAGTGTTACGTAGAAGAATAGTTGAGTTTAGTTTCTAGTGTGAATTAATATCGAAATTATTGCTTTTTCATAACATTCTGCGTCATAGAGCAATTTACATGCATGGTCTCTAGGTAGACAAACTAGCCATCAGATTGGTCAAGCACAACAATAGAATTAGTGTGAAAAATATTATGATCAAAACTGATAGCATTTATATTGAGAATTTAGAATGAACCATCATTAATATGTTTGAGAGTTTGTTAGTAGACTTTCGTGGAGGATTGATTCTTTAGACCTTGGGAATCCATGAAACCTACCTTCCTAGTTGTAAGCTTATGTTCAAGGTTCAATTTTATTAATCACGGAATTGCTTTATAGATATAGAAATTATAAATTCTGTAGTTTTTAGTCCTAGTTATGTACAAATGTTGGTCTTTATTGCAATTCCAGCTGTTTTTCAGTCCAATTCAGACATAAATCTTATTCAATTCTTGAAATTTTAGAATGGCTGACGTTATAAATTTGCATAACAACTTCAAAGATTCTCAAGTGATAGATAGATATATGAATGTCTTTTATTTGTACTTTATTGACCGAGCGCAGTGAGGTCTATGTTTTAACTCGAATTTTCTTTCAAGATTTTCATTCAATGTAGACTATGAATCATAAAAATAATAGACAAGCAAGAAATACATAATAAATTTCCAATAACACATAAATATTATACAATTATTCGTATATGTTCATATATGTTTATAAATATTTATATATGTTCATAGGCTTATAAATCAATGAGTAAGAATTGATTTTCTATTTTCACTTTGATTGAATCAATACTTATTATTCTTTCAAGTTGTTTTGCAAATTCATAACTGTTCTAAAAATGGATGATGGAAAAAGTGGAAATTCTCTATTCGAATATTTCTATTGACCATTCCTTCTAGTTCCTATTCATGTCATATTGGGAAAGCTCAAGTCACTGAAGGTCATGTTCAACGAAACTTTTGCAAGGTACTTCTAAAGTAGAGAATGTGATAGATAATGATATCGTTACAAGTCTCTAATGTAGCTCCCGAAAGTTAGAATATTAATTTTCAACAACTTCTACCTTCTGCTTATCTTTATATTTTGTTGCTATCCTCTCTTATCTCTAGTATTTTATGAAACAAGTTATATCGCTTAGTTTCTACTAATTTTATGTTTAGCCAACTACTAGTGTATAAGTTTCCACTAAGATGTCCAGGAAAACATAAAAATTGTAAATTTCTCCCAACATTGAACGTGTGGTAATGCATCTGCATAACATGAAAAAACATCAGAAGTGTTTCCTCACTGCCCCAGAATAAGAACAAACGTTTCTATGACACACTTATTTGCTGTGTAGTATTCGCTTCAAAGATTACTATGAAGCTGGTTATCATGGTAAAACTTCTTGTATGAATACTGAAGCTATTCTCAAACTTTAATTACAGAATCAAAATGGAACAGGATATTTTGGTCTGTATATTGTGCATGTGATAAGGCCATAGCCTCGTACAATGACCGATCTATCAATATTCAAATAAGAGAGTATAATTGTCTGTTTTTTTACATAATTGATATAGTCTACCAATTCCATTGCCATTCAGTCGATTGTTCGTTTCTTAATTTCAGTCATACTTTTTTAATGATTACATTCTCCACTTATATTCACACTCCGAACATAAATAACTTACAAATACCCCACTTCCTTTCCTAATAATCAAAAATTTCGTTATTGATTGCCAGATGCAATCCTGCATCTACTAAGTGAGTTTATATCACAACTCACTGATTGAAAGCTGAGATGGAACAATATTCAACATTCAACGATTGTTATTGAAATTAGAATGAAGTTTGACTCTTTCAATTCTAATAGAAGATAGAATAATTGATATATCAATTTCAAAACTGGATGATAAGATTGATCTTCATTTAATCTCAGTTCAATTTATAAATTTGGAAATGGAGAATTTCATTTTTCTGTAATTTTACAACCGTTTTGACTTTCTATCTTCACATAATAATCTCCAGTCCCAGACAAAAGATCAATATTCATTCACTAATCCATTTCTTCATTCATGATCCACGATGCATATTAATCCTCATTTACAATTTTCACATGAGGAGTTCTATATAAAAGTTTCAAAAACTGAACTGTAAAACAAAGTGAGTCACCTACCGAAAAACCTGATAATAATAATATCTATTTAACACACTCTCCCCTCACAAAACTCTTCATTCAGGATCTTCACATGATGGTATCCATTCATAATGCCCTATCCTCACATCCTCTACAGATCTCCATATAACTTTGAACACCTCAGGGAAAAGCACTTAGGGTATATCTATATCTATATCTATCTCGTATATCTATATCCTTCTAAAAAGTTCTGATCGCAGATCTCTCTCATTGTAGCCGGGCCCTAACAGCATTCAATTCAAGGATTCGTCATCCTCACAGACTTAATTTCAAATCACGTATCTTCACTAATACCTAAGATATAGCTATATAATTACATATTCAGAGACGAACAGACGAATAATATTCAATGAAGACAATCTATGCAATGCTAATCTGCTGTCGATGTTTTTGCTAGTGAGATATGTTGCAACTTTATAGTATCTTAACTCTTAACTGTATCTTTTCTCTACGATATAATCGTCACATATATTTTTTTTAGGATTGTTACTCAAGGATTCCCATCTACTATGTCCTATATACAAGAGAATCTCTTCAAATCCTAGCCTCTGATACATGCCCAATAACACTGATACAAGTGCTGATTAAAAGCGTATAAAATCGATTCGGCGCCACTTGGTAGGTACATCACGTTCTGCTTCAAGAATGTATGTGTTCCTGGATTTGCAGTGTCTGTTGAAAGCTTCCTACCTAATGTCTGGCAATAAGTTCTTCTTTAGCACGCTTCGAACGCGTTTCGTGCCACGACGCGACACTGAAGATGGACACAGATTTATAACGCGACACCAAATTCCAGCATTAGTGCTAAGCTATCCAATAACAATTTCCTTGAAATTTATTGTGAAGCACCCAGCACTGGAAGACAAGACACAAAACATAGGTTGTATCTTCTGTATATCCCATCCCATCCACTTCCTCTTTACTTTATCTTAAACTTTTTGATTTTCTTTTTTCTTCCTCCTTCTTTCTATCTGCTCTTCTTTTCTTCTCTTTTCTTCTATCCTGATCTTTTACTCTCCCTCCTTATAGTTGTTATATTACAAATTGCTTTTTCATATCATATACAGTTCAATTAATATTTTCTTAGTCTATATTATGTAAATTCATCTATAATTTTGCTGTATTGTAAGCTATTGTATATAAGTGTATAAGCCAGTATATATTGTAATCTACTTAAATGAAGTACTCAATCAATCAATCCTTCCTCTTCTTCTTCTTCTCTTTCTCTTAGGGTTGTGTGGCAGAGAGGACCAGGAGTCCTAATTCCGCCCTATTAAAGGCATTCAATCAATCAATCAATCTCTTCTCCCCCTTATCTTATCATGTTTTTCTCTTACCGGCTACTCCTCCTCATCTCATCTTATGTTCACAGCTATCATCCATTTCTTCCAGAGCTTCCTTCCTCTATTGATGTCCTTGTATTATCTCTTTCTTCTTTCCCAATTTTCTCATGAACCACAGGGAAAATCATTTAGAACATACTGAACATACTGTAACCGCCTCTTTGTCCTCATTCTATAGTACCATAGAGTGAAGATACCGTTTAATCATTGCAGTAATATGTTTAATTATTGTAATCATTTCTCTGTGATAAAATATCTGACAAAGAATGGAAATCATCTTTCTTGGCTCTTTCTACTTAGTTTACGTTCTCCTCCACTTCCTTCTCTTCGACCATACTCCTCTCCTACTCCTCTTAATCTTTCTCCCAATCATCCTCCTCCTGCCTATACTATTCTTGTATATAATTTTTTCTACCGTATTCTTTTTCTATTCTTCTCCTTCTTCTTTCTCTTCTTCTGCTTTTCTCTCTCTTCTCCTTTCTCTTCTTCCCTTCTTCTTTATCTTCTTCTCTATCTTCAAGTTTTTTCAACTTTCTCCTTTTACCCCTTCTTCTCCTCATCATCACTCTTCTCCCTCTTCTCCCTCTTCTTCCTCTTCTCCCTCTTCTCCCTCTTCTCCCTCTTCTCCCTCTTCTCCCTCTTCTCCCTCTTCTCCCTCTTCTCCCTCTTCTCCCTCTTTTCCCTCTTCTCCCTTTTCTCCCTCTTCTCCCTCTTCTCCCTCTTTTCTCTTCTCCTCCTTCTACTTCTCCTCCTTCTTCTTATTTTTCTCATTCTCCTTCTTCTCTTCTTCTCCTCCTTTTCCCTTTTCTCCTCCTTCTTTCTCCATTTTTCTTTCATTCTGCTCATTCTTCTTTCCCTACACTACGCTCTTTTTCATCTTATTCGTCTTTTCCCATTGTTGTTCTCTTCTCTCCTTTTTTCTTCTTTAATTTTCCCTTTCTGCTCTCCATCTCTTATTTCTCTCCTCTTTCTACTTTATATTCTCATTCTTCCTCCGCAACCCCCTACTTCATCCTTCCTCTTCGTCATCCACTTTCTCCCTCTCACTCTCTTCTCACCCTGTCTCCTTGAACTCGACGAAAACTCTGTACGAGCTACGAATATTAAAGGAGGCAAGCTCATTGGGAACATACAGGCATCGGTGACTTTCATCTTGTTTCGTCTCTTTTCTACCAGCCTATTTCCTACCATAATTTGTTTTTGGTATAATAAGACCATTGTTAGAAAGTACTCTGTGACGAGGTGAGATGATCACACTGTCAAATCATGTTCAGGATCGCAAAATGTTACAAGTAATCAATCTTCAATATGTCAAGTATAATTCCAGCTGAAATACAGCAAGAGTAGCCCACCATTAAGACGTTAATCTTCATCTTCAGTAGGCACATTGTTATCATTATAGATCTTAAGAAATGAATACCACGACTTCCCAATACTGTGATGGCCACAACGAAATACTTTCTTGCAACCTGATTAGTCAAGTGGTTTCCATTTCTATACATATCATCTACTCTACTCTACTGTATACTTTACAGTAGAAGGTGCAGCCAAACCGATCAAGCGGTGTGCTTCGACTGTGTCATCAACTGTGATAGAGTTGAAATTTGCCAATTATTGTCAATTTTTTTCCATTGCTTGTACACATTTAAGTAGGCAACATCATTTGGACCCATGCTATTCGTGGTTTTGCCGTTGTACGAGAACAATATAAATCTGTGATCACATAATAACAAGTTTTTCGATGACAGTTCAACATTCCACTCAACATCGCCGTTCCTGATGCTAACACAATTCGGTCCTGAGTTTGCCAGATCAAGTGGAATGGTAGTACACTAAAAACATACACACATATGGTTGTCGCAGATCCATTAGAGAGTCAAGAAATGTGCACAGGATGAGAACAGAAGTTCTAAGATTATTGGAACGTTCTGCTCATCTTCTTCGCAGACATTCTTTTGCACTAGGAATCTCAGACTGCAGTTTAGGACGGATTTCTATTTTAGATTTGAAGTTTCATCCTTTTAGAGTACTGATTACTCAAGAGTTACGCCCAGCAGACCATGGCAACCGACAAAATTCGTGTGAGCTAAAATACTTGCTCAGATATCTCCAAATGCTGCTTTCTTTGATAGTGACGAGGTACATTTTCATCTCAATGGATCAGTTTTGAATAAGCAAAATTTTGGCTACTGGGCTGGAGAAAACCCTAAAATTATTAATAATTAAATATCGCAAAACAACGAATTGTTGATGAATGTTATGCTATACCCTGCTTCTTTTGTACAAGAGCTGCTGAAAACTGCAGGAATCGTTCTCAACAATCGTAATGGCCGCCATCTTTAAAACATTATTTTCAAAACCTAATCATTATTAGAAGTGCTGATTCACAGATTTAAAAAAATAAACTTTTCTCTTTCTAATTTGATTTTTTTAAGCTCCTTAGGATTGCCACACTCTGTAGATGAGCCTTTATTAATTTTTCTATCTATACTATCTCCGCTAAGTTCTTGTCCCATTAATATTTCCTCAAATCTCCAACTTTTATTTTAATAATTATTCTGATCCTTTGTCTTGCATATTTCCTTTTTTATTCAGTATTTGTTAGTGTTTGACAGTATACTTGAAACTTATTCTAATAGAGTGGAATCTCCCCATAAATTGGATCAGAACAAAAAAATTGTTGCTGAAGTTTGGTGAGACGTATCAAAACTTATTAATTTCAAATTCTGATAACATTTTTTAAAGATTATTCTCCCTTTTTCGGTTTGATTGATATTCCAGTGCACTTCAGATCAAGATCGTAAGTGATTTTGGACGTGTGGTATATAATTTCTCTTATCATTATAAAGCATGGAATTAAACTTCTATATTACTCACGGAAAAATAAAGGCAGATAGTCAAACACGTACCAGTTATTTAGCATAGAACATAATGAAATTGACTACAGCCCATTATTGCAAAAAATTATCTTCATAATATGTGAAAATCTAATGTATTCGGAGCAAAATTAATTTGAATTAATCCACTCAAAATTATCCAATACTGGTTACTGGAGATTGAATCGGGATATTATTTGGGAATAGTAGTGTGATTATTATCATATTGGTATTGTATAGAATAGAATAGTTCAAATTCTATCACTGACCTCATCCTCCACATATTCATGCATTCTTTGTTGAAAGTCCTTGTTCTTCTTCTGTCGGACCAGCATGTATATTCTACTGACGTGTGGACAACATCTCAGAATTTTCTCAATCAGAATTTTTCCCATAAAACCAGTGCCGCCGGTGAGAAAAACTGTTTTCCCTCGGAAAAACTCCTGGATCGGCGAACCAATGATGTTGTCTTCGTTATATGATGACTCCTCCATCTGAAACAGCAATTTATACGATTCATTTATTTTTATCATATTATTAAATGCTATTATAGGAAGGAATCATTTTCAATCCAATCATGAAATGGTTGTCTATTATCTATAATTATTACAATAGTGACAGATAGTCAATAGTCATAAAATGTTTTTATACTCCTCAACTTTTATATGAGTACATAGTATATGAGTATGTTTATGAGTACATATTTCTTGCTCTTTGCTCATCTCCCGAAAGACATTATTATATTCAAGATGTATTTTCAATTTCCCAAGTATCTCAGTTTCCACTTATAATCTGTACAGAGGCTGATCGGATTGAAATTCGAAAAATGATTTTATTCCTTATCTCCTCAAATTTTAAATTATTCAAATCATATCTCATCTTTTCAAAAGCGCCTCTTTTATCACCCATTACGTAATATTTCTAGTTCTACAGAACATCAACCCTTAACATGATACTTTTTGCCAACCATAAAACATATTCTAATGCGTGTGCATGTATTGCTGCGTAATTTGGAACTAAACCAGGGTTACGGTTACCGTTGAGCAAGAAACCACCCAGTAGCTTATAATCAAGAAGTGATTTTGCCCAGAAGGAACCACTTGCATAGTGGAGCAGGTATTGGGGAAGAGTGGAGGGTTCGAGGTGTCTAAAGAAGAACTTAATGTGCGAATGGTTTGGGTTGGGATTTGCACCTCGGCCCCTACTAAACCTTCCACCAATCTAGTGTTGGTATGCAATAATAATTGGGGCACACCCAGAGGCAAAAACATTACACTTGGCGGCTTCTTGACCATGTGTTTCCAGACGATACTAGAAACTTTCTCCATCCACTGGCAAATTGTGTTTTGACAAAAGACATCATCGTCACTCTCCAACTGTGTAACACATACTACCATCTGATACAAATATTAATTAACAGCTCAGTATTACATCACTTGTTACATCGTTCTCGATATCTCAGCATCGTGTTATGAAAACGAATTGGTATTTGTGTTTCAAGTTATGTTACAATATTGGAGCTCTTGATGTTCATGCATGTTAGAAGAATATTAGATTCGGTTATTGTTTGGATTTACTCATCTACTTTCGATCGCGAATCAAAAATTTTGTCATTAACTTGTTGTATGCGAAAGATTTTTTATTGATGATGAACGCTTTCCATCACTCAATGTTCAGGTGTCTCCTGTATAAAATATACACTCGATTGGAATTGAAATGGTATTAAAAGCAAATACGAAAGCAAACTCCTTTGTTGCTTTGATATTTTTATTGTTCTATCTGATCCATTGCGTCGATTTTTCTTCGTCTACTTGAGTCAGGGTTATTTGGTTCTAGTAAGCTACTAAAATGATTCAAATAAAAATTTTGTCAACCTTCTAATAATTTAATTATAGGAGTAGATAATTACAGATTTGCATCAGTTCCGTTATTGACGTTTTAGTCTTTCACGGCTTTTTCATTAACAATACCTAGCTCGATTGTAGAGGCCTTGATGAATCTCACAAACTTTTGAAACTTATAATACTATCGTGTTGGAGTGGACATGGAAGAATAATCTTCACAAAAACACTCGAGCGCCATCACAGAGCGGTTATCTCCATATTTAACGAATAGTTATATTCAACTAGCAGGGCACCCGTGCTTCGCTACGGGAACTGGAAGATAATATATTATTCTTAATATTTATAATCCGAATCCAATCAAAATAGTTATAATCGTTTTTGAGATCTATCATATAAACAAAAATTGCTTGCTGAATAGAACTGGAATAATGAATAGATTTAGTCTTGTCACTGTTATAGAATTTTGTTTTCGGGAATTTGCTCTCCCTAGATGAAAATGTTAATATTTAATTTATATTCCGTATAGCTATCATCCAGATACTTTCCGTACCTACTCTTTCATATTTTCATGAATCCTGCAATGTTTTAAAAATAATAAGTCGTCAAATTTGGTAATTCAACTGCTATTTCAATCTTTCTCACTTGCTCACACTCTCTTCCACTCGTTTTAAACAGATTATGGGAAACTCCCACCTGATCAGCTGCTACTTAAGTAACTTCTGTGAGTTTTCCTGGGATTGAGACCTGTTCCACAATATTTTTAGTTTCCTTGCCCTATTACCATAGGTAAGGAAAGTATTGCTTCCCGAAAAAAATTAAGGTACCCCAATTTTTATATTTCTATACGTTTGAAGGTCCCCTGAGTCCAAAAAAGTTGTTTTGGGTATTGGTTTGTATGTATGTATGTGTGTGTGTGTGTGTGTGTGTGTGTGTGTGTGTGGTGTGTGTGTGTGTGTGTGTGTGTGTGTGTGTGTGTGTGTGTGTGTGTGTGTGTGTGTGTATGAGTATATGTGCGTGTGTGCACATGATATATCATTTCCCAATTAACGAAATGACTTGAAATTTGAAACTTAAGGTCCTTCCCCTATAAGGATCCGACACGAACAATTTCGATCGAATGCAATTCAAGATGGCGGCTAAAATGGCGAAAATGTTATCAAAAACAGGGTTTTTCGCGATTTTCTCGAAAACGGCTCCAACGACTTTGATCATATTATGTATACCCAAAAAACTCATTGTTAAGCTCTATCAACTGCCACAAGTCTCATATCTGTAAAAATTTCAGGAGCCGTTTTCGTGATCCGTCCGACATACATATCCACAAACATGAATTTCTCGCCTAATATAATAATTGACTTCGACGATATGATTTCATTTAATATTCACATAATTGACCGAACGCAGTGAGGTCTATGTTTTAACTCGCATTTACGGCCAAACGCGTCGATAGAATTCTATGAGATTTGGCAGGAATATTCCTTTTTTAACTGTGCGCCGATGTATACACAAGGTTTTTTGAATTTTTGCATTTCAAGGATAATTTATGAAAGGAAGAGAAATTTTCTCCATACTCAGTTATAACTATACAGAATATTTACGAACACCCTACCAATATTCTTGGGCATTGATCCTGGGTAAGAAACATATCTAAATATCATATTTAAATTGTCCGGAAGTCTTCAGTTACTCACACAGCGGTCATTTTGTTTTTTCCACTTATTATTTTTTTTCTAAAATGGTGGTTAAACATACGAAATTGGAACTTTGCGCAATAATTTATAACAACTAGACAAAGCTACAAAAAAGTTATGATAATTTTTCAAATTCGTAAAACAAGATGACGGCAATTTAAAATGTTGTTTCTTTGATAATTTTCACAAAAAATTCACAAGAATAAACAAACTTAATTACCTATTGATGGTACCTGATTTTTTAAGATTGAACCAATATTGAAATTGCTCGCTTAGTATAATGGAAATGTAAGAGATTGAGGGAAGAAGAAGATACATGCTAGAAGACGAACTTTGAACCCTTAAAAGCCACCCTTAGAGTTAAAATATCACCAAAAGATTTCTTAGTGAGCACCTAGGACGTATAAGGAAGCTATATTCTAAGTTTTGTTGCAATCTATTCAGTGTTTTTTCAGAAATAGTGATCAGTGAGTGAGTGGGTCAGTCAGTCAGGTAAGAATTTTATAATTATAGATTTGGTTGATAACATAATAACTCGTGTTTTCTTGTCACGTGTTCCCTTTATTTCAGAAGCTTCAGCCAGCTAATGTTTGTGAACGAAAATTGCTCACGTATTTCTTCCTCAGTTCAAACGAGAATGTATACCCTCAATACACTGTAATCCACTTCAAAAAACAAGCAGATAGAGTCACTTTGATGTATATTTTCATGTTTGCTTGAAGGGACCTTTTTGAATTTCATTCAAAATTGGTCATTCGTTTTAGCAGTTGCCGGCACAAACTTCAATCAACAATGGAGAGAAATGTTCTAATCTATTACTCCTCATCCACAGTACGAATGTTTTACAAAACCTGATCCTAGTGTTGATTTTAGCACTATTTTATCAGAAGATCAGGCTTTGTGTGTGAGTAGGTGTAACTTAGTCTTCGAGTTTTAGCATTATTTCTTTTGATTTTGTGTCGAATACTCATGCATTTCTTATGCATACTTTGCATTAGCATATCAGTACTCCATTGTAGTTTTTGTAATTCATAGGAATTAGCATGATAACAATTCCTACAATAATGAGTAGGCTTAAAACTTTTTGAAACCACTGATAAGAAATACTGGTAATACTCAAATTGATATTGTGGGGTCCCCTCTCAATTTGAATAATTGGAGTTGTCACGTCTATCAAAATATACAATAAACTCTAGTTACAAAAAATCTATTTTTGTTGATGAAATCAAATTCTGAACAAAACAAAACAGATTCTCATAAAAACAATTCAGTCTTAGTTGAAGAAACAAACTTGTTCTCCAGTATATTACTTCATAATCTATGAGAAATCTAGAATGATGTTATAATGAGATGATTCTACAATATTGATTGAGAAAGAGTATTTTAGACCTTTCGTTTTTTTCAGACCCTGCGGTATTTTAAAACATCATTTTTCATAGAAGCAATACTTTTAGGGAATGAACAGGATATCACCTAAATAGATACAGGTTTCGGCTCATGAAAGTTCTCATTATTTAGATGATTCTTCCATTCATAAATTACTGAAGGCAAATACTATAATGTATACTCATCAGTGACACGCTTATTCTGCTTAATCTGACATACTTCCACAAGCATAAGTGACTATCCAATTTTAAAGAAGAGGAAACGATACTACTTGTTCCTCAGCAACAATAATGCTAAGTTCAGATACGGTTGCCATTAATATTCATACATTAATAAATAACCACATGAAAACTCTTTTTGTTTGACCTTTACCGTTAATACCAATATTTATTGCATATGACACAAACCGGACAGTGGAAAAGAACCCTAAGCACATTATTGTAACTGTAAAGTATTCCTCGAGAAACACTTTGACACAAATCAATTTCTTATAGACAGCTGCTGTGAGTTTATTACTATTATTCTATGTGTTGACCCAACTACCATCACGAGTATTAAGAAAGTATTGCCCTCCTATGTTATTAGTAGTTGTTGGTTGACCTCTCAGAATACACTCTAAACAAGTCATTGTTGGGACTATTATTGTATAAACCTATTCCAGCTATTAATAGTCCAATTCTCTGAAATTCTCTTTCTAGCCACAGACAAATCCGATTGCTGAAAACATATGCGAGTGAAACTCATTGAATGAAAACAACTTGATATTGTCAAAAACACTGATTTTTTAGAACAATTTAAGATACTAGTTTTGTTTTTTACATCATTATATTATCAATTTCTAATAAACTGATTCAGTTAACTATTTAGGTTAGACAATCTCTGGAGTGCACTGGCAATTGACAATGTTGTAACAATCGAAACTAGTATCGTCAGTAATTGTTTCAATAAATTAGTAGTTTTTCCAATATAAAGTCGATTCTATTCAATATGGATATCTACAACATGATGTTCGCGATAATACAGGTGTTGTATTGTGTACAGGGCCTATGTTCTTTAAATGCTCTCACTCACATTAATGTGAACAGAAAGGGAATCTATAACGGTTAATTATTTTCGAATTAGAATCAATATGCGCCATGACAATCGAGATTGGTCAACTTGGATCAATACCAAGCAGACCGACCAGCTGGTGAACAATTTGTATTCAGATGGTTGTTTAATTACTGAAGCAGTCGGTGTGCCACTGCGCCTTGCAATGCATTGCATGTGTCCTGTGTCCAAATGTAATAAGTTACGTTTGTTCGACAATAATACGTTGTTGGCCTGCAACTTTCCTTTCGGATTAATTATTCGGTTTGATTTTGAATGAGCTATTTATTGGTTTCCGAGTTGAGTTCCTCTTTGAAAAGCCATTATTGAGTTTGATTGTAGCCTAACTGTACCGACTCGAGCTCTCGCATGACGTGTGATCTATATCAATAGAATCTGATCAAATAAAACAATTCCAATAAAATCTAATATAATTTGGAGTGTAACTATTAGACTTGATCCAATATATTGAGAGCTGGTTGAGGGCCTTCCATTCCACCTCCATTCCATTACACATTAAAAAAAGGATTCATGAAATCCAACAGATGAGTATGAATAGAAAAAACAACACAACCTTACTTTTTATTAAGTGAGGTTCCTTCACATATAGCCAAGTTCAAATTCTTCGGATTATCGATTTCATTTGCTCGTATAAACAGTACATACATATCATTTTACTTCACCGATTATAGGCTGTGATAACTGTTCCGTTTCCCATATTATTCTTGATCCACCTATATCTCTTCTTCCTATTTTCCTGTGAATGGACTTACAATATTTCAATATTCCTTTTGTATTCCCAAATTTTCTAGTCGTATTATATTATAATAGATTTGCATTATAATTATTATCAAATTATTGTACACTTTAAAAGCTCATGTCACAAGAATCAGTTGCACTAGTTCGGTATAGTTGGGGAAAAAATGAGTGTACATGGAGAATAAAGGAAGGCTGCAGCCTTCAATGGAGTAGTTTTCTGATGACTGAATTATTGTGGGCCTTATATAGGATCAATGTATTTATGATCGTAATGTCTAAGAGTCATTAGGAGTATGGTTATTATTTTTGATATTCATGTATAGTATTCTACTTAGTTAATAGCAGACCAAGAAACCATATAATTACAGGCTCTATTCGTTCATTTGGATGGTTTTAATTATGTGTTGCAATGTTATTTTTTCAGTTCACGGTATTTTGATTAGTATACTCAATTCTGTTTTGTTCTTTCTACTGAGGTAACATATACACTATTTATTCAGCATATTGTGTTTTTTTTCATTCTCAAATTTCCCTTATCCTGGCAATGATTCTTTCCAATTAATTGAAGTACTAAATTGGAATCACTATTTCTCTTGAGTTGTGCTGAATAATCTTGTTCAAGAAATTTAGAGGGAAATAGTTGTTCGAATCTTGAATGTATCATGAATCTATTAATGTATTGGAGAAGTATCTTGAATGTATCAATGTAGCGGAGAGGTGAATTGAAGGATTTCAAAATTGTTATTTATTTTTACAGGGCTACATGATGGTTTTATCATAGAACTACTACACTAATATTTTATTTATTTTTATTTTTATTGCGGATGATGCCTACATGAGTTTTTAGCTTGTGCGTGGGTGAGTTATGAGATGATCAAATATCCATACATATTCGATGGGATTCGGCGGGATTCGAACCCGCAACCGGGTAGCACTAGCAGACCGAAGGTTGCAATGTCAGTCAACTCGACTATTTGGCCGGCAAACTGTTTGAAGGGATTCAATAAACATTCTTGACAATAAATTATTTGATGGGAGACTAGATAGATTATTCGAGAAGATCTAACGTGATATTTCGAGAAGGATTTCAAATTGAGAATTTATGTCCTCTAGCTTTGTTGATAAATAATGACCTTGACATTGAACTTTTTGTCAGTATGTACCACCTAACTTGTTGGCGCTCACTTGATCCGAACAGTACAGGCCTTTGACGTTAGATAGCTCTGGCTCATTGAGCAAATACAGAGTCTGTTTATACTCTGGTATAGCCTAGTATTGATTTTACCAGTCTGTGCTGAACCTATATGGTATGATTCACTTCAAACTATCAGCATTAATTGAATGGGAACCATTGATGTTATTAATGAGAAATGCTTAAATTTTGAAGAAATTAGCATCGTCTGAGGTAGTTATTATGGATCTTCAGGATCTCGACAGGTTAATTTATGTAGTTTGGAAGTTGTTTGATGGTCACGGCTGAATTGGCGATTATTTATTACGTGACTATTCAATGCTAAACTGGTTCCTTTTTCAAAAATATGACAACCTTGGAGTAGGAAGAGCTTGTTTTTTCAAGTTCAGGGTCATAGTTCATTCTAATTCCAAATTATTTTGAACGATAGGACAGAAATTTGGATGGAAGTAATTCGACAGGAAAAATGGTTCCAAGATATACTGCATGAAATATTTCATCATCCACTGGTAACCTAAGACTGGTACTCATTTTGAGAAATCGGGTGCTCGTTACTGGGGTTTCAATTCCAATGCAACTCACATGGTTTACTGTTGAGACGTTGAAAAAATTTTCATGGTCATGAATTAATAATCATTGAAGTTTCGCTCATTTGAATAAGAGAGTGTAGCCTCTTGGATGAAGAGAAATAAAATTTTCCTCCATCTACTGTCTAAAGTGCATACTTTACTCCCTGGAACATAATACTAAAGTGTCACTTTTTCGCTCTCGGGACGAAAAACAGAAAAACTCCCTAGGCCATAAAAGTAACTCCATTTTAAAAACTTACATGTGAGATAGGTTAGAAGGTCTAAGCTCAGATGAGGAAACATAAGAGAGGTGTCTGTCATTGAGTCAACTGAGTTCAATACCTCAACCAGAAATTTTATCAACTCATGAAATATTTGTATGATATTACATACTTAATATTAGTAGACGATAAAAATGTATACATATTTTTAAGTATTTTTTCTATTCAAAATACCAGCCAACAAATATTTTTTCATCTGCGATTCAAATCTGAAACACGCGAACTGGAGTCAGCCATTGTTGATACGTTGATAGTCGTCCAGCTGATAATTGTTATAACTTTTGCCGATAGATAGCGCAATCGGCAGTGTCAACCAGACGACCGGTTTTTAGTTTTTAGATTTCAGGTCATGTTGTAAAATAAAACATTGTCACCAATAACGTGAGTTATTAAAATTATTTGATTTGCAGTTTCTGTAAATGTAGGTGGAGGGAAAATGTTGTGTACATCACGAGTGAAAAATGTTTTTTCTGCCTCAGGGAAATTTTCCCTCCAAACTTTCCCTTCAGGGAGAAAAAACAGTACTTTTCACTCTGGATATACAAATAACTTTTACATTTAAATTGGTGTCAAGACCTCCATCTATTTATAGACCCTCAATTTATCATTTATGTCCGGTTTCTCAGTCGTTCCATAAACTGGTTATCCATTCAATAACTTTATTCATTGGTTCCATTTATTTTTCCAATTTTGATCTCAATATTAATTTCAATCCATCATATTCTTGTTTGCCTTTATTGTGAGGAAAATGGCTATTCATGTGCTTCAATTCTATCGCGTGTAGAGATTTCTATTATTTTGTGGCTCGATTTGATTTGAACTCTTTCCCACTTCGGTCTTTGTTTAGAGTGGGTTTCGGACTCCCTCACTCTATACGGTATTTTGCCCGGCGCCAATCAATTACTATGAATTGATAGAATTTCACTCACTGTGTGGATACTTATATTTCACTCACTGAACTAATAATAGTATTGAAGAAAAAGGTAAAGATAGATAGATCAGGGTCGTGTGTAAGGGAATGTACGAAGTGAAAGGCAAAACAAAGGTTAATTATGAATTTATTATTGAACTTTAAATTTATATGAATTTATAAAAAATTGATCAAAAATATAGTAATGATTAGATATAAATACAAGATGATTAAGTTTTTGAAAGTACAACAGTTCAAGTTTAATTTTAAACAACAAAATTTAACAAACAGTTCTTATTACTTTTATCAGGTTACTTGAACAATAAGATATAAAATCAAAGTATTGAACAACTCTAGTAAAAAATATGATTATAGTCAAAAATAAGAGAATTGATAAAGTTTGAAGAATGAATATGATTAGGGGAGCCTTGCTTTAAAAAAAACTATTATTTGTGCTTAGAAGTGAATTTCAACTGTAAGCTTCAAGAAATTAATTAAGATTGTGTCTTTAGATATGAGTTTAAAGAGAAGTAATAATTAAGTTTGCTCTTTACTATAATGCTATGAAATTTGATATACTTATTTGGGCTTTTTAGGGTGGGGTGGTGTGGATTTTAAATGAGAAAAATTGAAAATTCTAAATACAATCTTTACCTGGCTCAGTCAATTCCCTATAGGATAATTGAAGTCTGAGACCAAAAACTCACTCCTACACTGAACACTGTCCAAAATCCAAGAGACTCACAGCAACTAACAGCAACTAACTGCAACTTACTGCAACTCTGCAACTAACTGCAACTAACTTGCAAGACAGGGTCTGCCTGCATATATACTAGCACCACGATTTTCCACCCCTCATCGCCCTTTGCCCTCTAGCTCCGCCTACACTCAAACTCTTCAGCTAATATTCTGCTAACAAACTGGATTCAAATATCAATTTGAATTCACTATAATGTTTATTATGTTATGTCATTTTAAACTATGGCTCCCCTTCATTATAAAAACAAATGATATCATACATTTTACCATTTTACCAGTATCCAAACTCTAAAGTTTGGATACTGACAATTGAATGCATTGATTTGATTAATACAGTAATCAATCTTATAGATCTAATATTGAAAATACTTCAATAATAAATACATGAAATGAACAAAATACAAAGTCATACAGTACATCATAACAATCGAGTTGAATAAATCAAATTAATAAGATACCAATTAATTACTACTTAATTAATTAAGCAGGTTTCTCATACTCATTGTCAACATGTTTCAACCAAATATCCCTAATTTATTCTATTTACAAATTTGTCCTTAGCCTATGAATTCGGATTCAACTAACTTAATTAGCTTATAATAATTATTAAATTATAATTTATCATATAACATTATATTTGTTGAATACTTATACATATAGCCTAATCTACTTCACGCCCTAGTTTATAAATACATTTACTCATATATCATGTTTATCGTTTTATGTGATCACCATTCAAATAACTGATCATCAAATAATTGCTTCAATAATATTCATATGCTGACCACGTGGTAAAATTGTAGCATATGATGACCACGTGGTTACATTGAAAACTACATATCTATATTTACTTCTCTCCTAACTATATATCTATATCGCTATTCACAATCTTCATTTACCTGCCCTCAACTTATGCTATAGATATATACAAGGGTTGACACAAAACACAGTGGGCCATGTGGTTTCTATTGTAAACGTGTCTGTGACTGACGTTACTGTTATCATATATTGTTAGCAAGTTTCTATGACAGAATAATTTTGTCTCAAACTACTTTGAAAAGAATAATAACCCCAGTCATCTGGCTAGATAGGCTATTCAAATGCATTCTCAATAGTTTTGAGAAACGGTTCTTCTTATTATTCTAGCTCTTCGAGCGTTCATATTCTTAAATACAATATGTTCAGAGCACGTGTTGCAACAAATAACAGAAATCTACAATTTTTAAATTTCAGGAGAGCACGTGGTCGCCATTTGTGGCTCAGATTCTTTGATTACAATTACTAACTGCAATTCATGTTAACTAATTGCTTTCTGAATAATCTTGAAGGAATACATCATTTTTAATTCTCAATTTTTGCAAAAATTTATTTTTGGTCTTATATGGATTCTTCTATTAAATTCGAGCTTTGCGAGACTATAAACCCCAGCGGACCTACTAATCACATACCAGAATCAAAATCATATCTACGTATCTCAACCCTCTTTTCTATTCTTGTTGATTCTTAGTGTCAGTTTTCCAATTCATACATTTCTCATCAATTATACTGGGACTCACTGCTCTCTAGTCAATTCCCTACTTGCTTCTCAAGTCTTGAATGGAGCTGATAAAGTTATAAAGTATGTTGTGGCTTAAGTGTAGTGACAGTTTGGCACATTTCATTTTCATTTCATTTGAAATCTTCTGCTTGATAACAATTTCCTCACCAGGCTATTGAAGAGGACAAAATCCTTTGAGTCAGTGGAGTTAAAAGTTAAAATTTATGAAATTGACTTACTCCTTCGTCCTTTTCCAGGATGTAAAAAATAAAATTGAAAGTGCATAAGAAAAAAATTGTTTTGATTCACCATTTGCTGACTAAATGAAGAATTCATTGCATGTAATTACATTGTTTTTCCATTTATTCATAACATCAGCTGAGGCTATTTGGAAGATATCACACTGACAACTTTCATGCGCTGACACATGATTTCAGCTGGTATTCAGCTGGTTCATGATTACATAGAGTATCATATTTTACAACTTTACATCAAGAAACTAATACGGGTTGAGATGTTCATGTGCAAATTTCGGAAAAAATGTATTTGGATTCATATGAGGGACAAAGATGTTGAAGGGACAGAGTAATTTTACTTTCCTTGCCCTATTACCATAGGTAAGGAAAGTGTTGCTTACCGAAAAAATTAAGATACCCCAATTAATTTCCAAATTTCTATACGTTTCAAGGTCCCCTGAGTCCAAAAAAGTGGGTTTTACTTTACAATATAAGGATCCCTATTACCATAGGTAAGGAAAGTATTGCTTTCCGAAAAAAAATTAAGGTATCCCAATTTCTAAATTTCTATTACGTTTCAAGGACCCCTGAGTCCAAAAAAGTGGTTTTTGGGTATTGGTCTGTATGTGTGTGTGTGTGTGTGTGTGTGTGTGTGTGTGTGTGTGTGTGTGTGTGTATGTGTACACGATATCTCATCTCCCAATTAACGGAATCACTTGAAATAAGAACGTAAGGTCCTTACAATATAAGGATCCGACACGATCAATTTCATCGAATGCGATTCAAGTTGGCGGCTAAAATGGCGAAAATGTTGTCAAAACAGGGTTTTTCACGATTTTCTCGAAAACGGCTTCAACGATTTTGATTAAAGTTATACCTGAAATAGTCATCGATAAGCTCTATCAACTGCCACAAGTCCCATATCTGTAAAAATTTCAGGAGCTCCGCCCCATCTATGCAAAGTTTGATTTTAGATTCTCAATTATCAGGCTTCAGATACAATTTAAACGGAAAATTTCGAGTGGGAAATATTCAGCATGAGAATCTCTACAACTAATGTTTAGTAACATTTACACCTAAAATTGAATATTATCTCGAAATTCGAGAAAATGTGATTATCCAATTGCAAACTGTTGGCAACTGTTGATTCTATTGAATGATTCACTATGAAGTGATAGCACACCTCGTGTGTCTTCAGCGTTATTGTCCTGTCACCAGCTGGCTCAGATCTTAGAAAAGTGGATTTGAGATACGCGGGAACACTAGCGTCAGTTGATCAATTTTCATAACGGCAAGGAAAGTTGTGTGAGTGTGCCACACCAGATTTTTTCATTTCAAATAGGATCCCCAATGAAACCTACTGTCAAATTATTCTTGTGAATGAAATATATAGCTGTTTCCATAATTTTCGTCAACTATGTATAATTGAAAGTTGCGGGTTCCAAAGATTACAATGCAACAGCTGTTGAGCGAATTCTTCAACCCAGGGGGTCACTAGTAATATTAGCAAGTGCATTGAGTGAAAAGAATATAGAGTAATAATTTTTTCAGAGAGTCTAGTAAGGACTTTTCTGGAAGACTTTATGTGAATGATCTAGTGATAAAGAATATGAAAGTTAAATGAATGGTTGGTTAGTCAGTGTGACTAATTAATTTTTAGTTTTTATATGATTAACAAGAAAAAATGAATATTCAATGAGGATTTCCAACCTCCGATAGAAGAAGGAACTAAAATAAGAAGAATGAGGAATTTATTATGTTTCAACAAAACGTTTCATTTGTACAGCATGATTAAGGTATTCATAATACCTAGTTTGTACTAATACCCGTTTATATGTTTATAATACCCGTAATACCCATTATAATACCCATAAACCGTAATACCATATAACGTAATACCCATTCATAATACCCATAATACCCGTTTATTATGTTTCAACAAAGCACTTGCTAACTTATCTTAATATATATTTGTGTATAAATGAATTAATGAATTCGCTTCATGGGTTTTTTTGAGGCCAATTTGAAATTTTTAAATTAGAAACGGAAGTGTAGTAACAATAATAATATACATAATTATGATACGGATATGAAAATATCTCAAAACTCTCAAATCAATGCATGCTAGTGGTATCTCATAAATCATCTATATCTATACTCACTTCACTTGTGTACATTCTTGTACATGACTCTTGTACATTCTTGTCTGGTCTCTGTTCGTCGAACTCCAATCAATTGCACAAATTCACAGGTCAATAATTACACCTACCTCCATGACGCCTTAATATTTCCAATCACCAACTTCCACACATACGTTTCCATTGTAGACTATCATTAGGTAGAACCGTTTATTATGTTTCAACAAAACTCTCGTTTCCTAGCGTATCAAGTACAAGTTCAGGGCCTTTGATAACCAGTTTTTTCTCGAGCTTATTGCTTGAGCCAATTGAGGCCCAATGCATTTTTGAGAGTGAAAGTTACATCTCGTACAAAAGCACGTGCCTCAACAATAGTTCCACCTTATGTCATAGCATTATCGTATCTCTTGTTGTAGGCTTTATAGAGAAAAACTTCCGTTTCTTTATTATTTATCCTTGACGAATCGTTTGATCGAATATCTGACAGTTGAATGACTACTTCATGGAAAAAAGATTTGCAGTTTTCTAGAAGTTAACCATTATATTCTGGGTTTATGGATTGACGGACTCTCCACACAAAATTGTATAAGATCTTTCATGACTTCACAAGTTTATTGACTCAATTAAATTCTACAAAACTCTCTTATTCTCTGCTTTTAGTAAGTAACTTATATCGTAGTATCAGTGTCATTTCCATTTCTGCACGTCGCTATGTTTATGTTCAGTTTATGTTATAATAATGTTTATGTTGATATCAATAGTGTTTCAGTTTACGTTGATAACTACGAAATATGAATCAGTCAATATTCAAGAAAGGCATACTGCTCATACTGTTACAGGCCCGAGGTACAAAGTAGTTTTTTCTGAGCATCAGTTGAGATAGAAGTATAATGAGTAGAATATGTTGTTCTTCCCATTCGTCACGTTCCATAGACCAAAATATTAGTCTATTTTTATTTATGACTGAAAGTTACGATAGCAGAACAAATAGAAAGCTAAAGACCATCCTACTTTTATCAATGTATTCCTTATGACAAAACAATTTTTCACTTTTTTGTAACAGATGCATTTTGTTGAATAAAATAACTTCTCCCATGGAATCCTTTCAATAATCACACATAAATTTGATTTCTACAAATTAATAGTTTCTCATTCATTAATGATTCATCAAGCATTATTCCACGTGAGATGATGAAAATCATCACTTCACTTCATTCTGAGTCATTATTTCATTTTAATTTTAATTTATTATATATATATATATATATATATATATATATCATTACAATGCCTGAAACTACCTATATTCCAAATGTTCGTAGAACAGTTCAGATGTACTGTTTTTCTATGCAATTGATTTATATACAAAGTGATGTACTATGTAATTCAAAGTACTTTCTATAAAAAAATTTAACTGTTGTGCTTGCTATATTATCATTATTATGGAAAATACACTCACCACATACCATTCACCATAGTCTGAGAATTCTGCTAAAAGTGTTAAATTTCTGACTTGCATTACTGCATAAATTGCAATTCACATTATAACACTACCAAATCAAATAAATCTATTCTTCCACATTTCACCACACAGATATGTAAAATTATATAAATGTAATTATTAATACAATACATTACGTTTAAATGAGTAATGATAATTACTCATAGTTACATAAGTTTTACTTTCATAGATGGATTGAAAGATGGTTTTACAGATGGACTAGCTTCCTCGAAGGTGTATCGGATGAGGAAAAGGCGGGAAAACTATCAAACTACACGTTTTTCACTCATGAAATCTGGGAGATAGAGGAAGTTAGTGCAAGGCAAGATCAATGAACAGACTGGCTAACTGGGTGATACCGTAACAACAGTCACATGAGGTGCTGAATAGAGGTCAAGGAAATCTACTGCATAATACAACTGCTGCACTCTCCTATACGTCACCCTATCTGTTGTAGACTGTACGATGCATTGATCGAATCATGACCGGAAACAATACTAGTTTCATTCTCATTCTTCCACTATTTGAATAATCGTAATCATATTCTATTATTATCGTTATCTTCAGGTGGAAAGAGTCGATTCGTTCAATTGGCCATGGTCACTCGGCAATTCAAGAACCCTGAACTTAATTTGAGTTACGTTTATTGGAACTTCTATCATAAGGGCTTATAAAATAAGAACCATGATACAGTAGTTCGTTAAATTTCAGTTTGATTATTCTGTGGGTGTGATAAGACTAACTAAATGTAGATTGGAGCATGTGTGATATGCCATCAATCCATTTTCATTTTAATTTTTACTTAGTACCATCAAGTTCACAGTTATTTGTCGTTTTAGAAAATGGAGGAATATAGTGTGATGAGTAGTACTTTGAAGTCGATGATTTCCATTTGATTTGAAGTTGCATTACCTATGGGATTTGAAATCCTAACTCCATCAATATTATTAATTATTGCATTCTATCACTATAAGGCATATTAACTACTAGCAGGTAACCCGTGCTTCGCGAGGGTCTATTTTAAAACTTGACGTAATGAAATCCAGAAGAATTGAAAATAGGCCTATAAGAATCCTCGGTTGATTGAGAATTTATAAGCAGCATTTCAAGTAAATCAGTCCAGTAGTTCAGACGTGATGATGCGTCAAGCATAATATTATTTCCCTATCCTCTACACGTGTATACGTCTTTAAGCCAGTTCTTTCCTCTATTATAGTATAGAAGATGATAGATAGATGGATATATCATCCATTTATCTATCTCTTCTATACTATAATAAAGGAAATGAATGAGAATAAATTTTGAAAGGTTTGAGATATCGATGTGCGGTTTTCACCATACCTTTTCTCTGGAAATCCTGTATCGGAATCATGTATCATATGACCACCTTTCAATTAAAAAAAGAAGTTGGAATCAAAATGGCGGAAAAAATTTGCGTGCGAAGGAAAACCTGTTTTTATCATTCGAAAAGGATCCCCAATCATACCTATCTTCTAATTTCCCTTTTAAGAGAAATGTTCTGTTGCTCCCTTACAACAACTGAAAGCATGACAAATAATTGAAAACTTGACAAACTGAAATTTGATGTAATCAAATATTGAAGAATTCAAAATAGGTTTATAACCATCCTCGGTTAAGCAAGAATCTATATGCAAAATTTCAAGTTAATCAGTCCAGTAGTTCAGACGTGATGATGCGTCAAACATAATTTTCCTATACTACTTTACACCTGTATACGTGTATAATCTAGTTCTTTCCTTTATTATAATATAGAAGATAATAGATGGATGGATAATCATTGTTATTTTACTAAAAGATAGAATAAGTTGAATAGTTTCCCTTTCAGAAGGAGTTTTGACAACCCACACAACTCATTTTTCATTTGAAGATTATACCTTAACGAGAAGGTGCATATTACCTTATTTATTTGCTCAGCTTGCCAAAACACCCTTCATTCCAATATTAAAATTTTCGATTTACTGTACAGGAAGTCAGTCATTCTATCAGGGCTCGAATAATTTTTAAATTTTAATTGAATAAAAATGGAAGAGAACAATTTCTTTACGTAAATATCAACACCTTTATTCAAAGACATATGAACTGCATGCGTTTTCATATTGCCGATACAACTTTGACTCAAAAAGCTGTTCTAGCTGAAAAATTAATAATGCATGCCACGTGTATAGTGAAGTCCACGTTGCAATGACAGTATTTTTCAACTTTGGTTTTGCTATCCTTGTCTATCATTCGACAAAGCCGGTGGTACTACCCTTTTCTAGGTCCACAACGATGCCAATTATGTTTTTAACGGTGTAGAAATATAATTAATTAATGCAGAGAATCGGCATCGCTATTCTCCTATCTTTATCCACTGCCATTATAAAGTGGACCTCACTATAGGCCTAAACATTGCATCAGAAAAACGAATTTATGAGCCAGTTTCACGTACGTCTGTTGGATATGGACATTAACGCCGATTAACAAATCAGCGTTAGTTTTACGGATTCATTTCTGTTCCACAAAGATCGGTTCGTTTTCAATTCCGATTAAGTCTTCCGGTTAACTAACCAAGATTTTAACGGTTTCACAATCCGGCAACACTGTAATTTTTCCGACAGTGATGTTATTAAAATTATTATTATAAACAAATGCAAAAAAGTGAGGTTATGTTATTGAAGCGGTGACTATCATTACGCATGCGCCCTAAAAATGTTCTGTCTGTCGCCAGTGTAGTCAAGAAGATCGAAAACTAACCTCAAAAAATCAAAAATTAGAATCTAATTTTGAATGCTAATATCAGCTTAATACTCTTTTCTATTTTATTAACGAATAAAATTCATTCATATATTTAGCTCATACTTTGAATTCTGTAGTTTTTTACCAAAAACTAATTTTGGAAGACAGCTATCAGTAGGTACCTAATCGGCACAAACACAACCCTACTCTCTTATAAAATAGATGTCCGGTATGCAATCCACAAGTTGACATGTTTTGATGCGAACAAACGAACACACGAGCAAACACAACCCTACTCTCTCTTATTATATAGATAGAATAGGTAGTTGAGCTTCTAATTAGACGCAATTGAAAATTCGCACAATATAAAACTCACATGATTAATAGGATCAAGAGATTTAATATTTTATACTTCAGACCACAAAACATAATAGTAAGCATATTATATGATATAGCCTTGCGGTTAGTACTCGAAAATATTCATGGTACAATGATCGTGTTTTTGGTTTTCTAGAGTTTTCAAATTTTGATTGTTAATTCTTAGAATATTTGATTATGATAGCGTTGAAAAGTTGAGGGTATTATTTCTTTCTGATGGGAGAGTTCTCCCTGAGCGGTGTTCTCTATGGAAGCATACTATTACAAATCCTTCTTTAAGAATTAGAATTGGAATCTTTAAATTAGTATTCTCAAAACTAGTTCCTGAGTAATTTGTACATCGCATTAAAAACACCATTAGAGGCATGAAAAAATATGTTGTATCAGAGTTTTATCGTGCACAGTCTATTATTCCAAACGGCAACTGGTAGAACTTGAATTACTGCATCTTGAAAAGATCAAAAAAATATTGAACGAAAATTTTCATATAAGAATGGAGAGAAGAATGAAGTAGTGGGAAAGTAGTATACAGACTATGAAGACAGCCTGCTGTTGTTGGGAATCATCGACAAAAAAGTAATGGTTCGGTCCCAACCTGTCAGACATCTTTTTGTCTATTTGCAAATCTTCAGCAGCTCAGAAAAGATCAAGGTTCTCGTTTGTTGTTTCGGGTGTTGCTTTCTCCGTTTTATTCCTCTTCTTGAATGAACGTGCTTTGCTACTTGATGACGCACTAGAATTTCGAGGTTTTATGATAGAGTTGGAAATAAATATAACTCTGAAAGATGTTTCCTGGAATAGTTTTGGAACACCTACAACCACTATGACTTTTATGGAGAAGTGATGATTATTTTTTCGTAACTTTTGCAGAACAGAGCTCGACAGGGGGTGAACATAATCGATCATTTTCACTAAGATCTGAAGTTAGTAAGTAATAAGTAAGTAAGTAATTTTATTGCCGTTTATCATGTACATTACATAAGTTCGAAATCAAAGTGCGAGCTCCTCATGTTAATCTTTGGTTAATCGTCCAGTTGTATTTCAGAAGTATCGTAGGCCCAAGCAATTAAATTTCCATGTCTTATATTAATTGCTCTATAATATGATCGTATCAAATCGAGCAATACAATATTGGGAGGATACAGAACATACATTTAGCCACGACTTATTATTCTGACTTTCTTAGCGATGACCTGATATTTAGAGAGTTGTACTGGTTAAATGAAAATAATCTAAAATTTCAAATTATTCTATTATTCTACTAGAATGTATCATGGAGAAGGACAGTTCAATGCAGTATTAGGAGAGACGATTCCGTTTAACATTCAACCCATGGAACCATGGGAGAAGTTAGATTAGAAACTAGCTCTCTCCTCGAACTTGATATAAATCTTGAACATGAAATAATATCGTGCTAAAATAATATAGATGGTCTGAGTGAGAGATAATAACTTAGTGAATCTCTTCCTCTAGGACTCTAGAGATTCGTGGACCTTTTTTTCTTAGACTCTAGAGATATACCTGTTACAGGTATGTATATGTTATTCCAGGGAATGATATGCCAAGATTCACGTTTTCTAGAAGCTGCTGGAGAAAATTACGAATGAATGCATAATTTTGAAAATTTTGAATTCTATTTCTCATTTGATAAACTTACTAATTATTGAGGACGCCAGTATCAGAAAAAATGCGAATCAGCGGATATCAATTCAACTGGATGTAAACCAGTATGGAAATTAATGATACAACAACATGATATTCACAACATGATATTCATGTCAATCACCAAATTATAATGGATTCATGAATTTCTGAATTCAAATAATGATGATCAATAATAAAAATTATAAACCGTTCAAATGATTAACCTTGAAATAATATTAATAAGTGTTTCTAAGTTGAATCTAGTCATCAGTTTCAATCTGTGTTAAATATGTTAATAAGTGGATATCAATTCAGTTGAATATGAAAAGATTTCAAGAGGTTTAATCAACCAAATTAAAGCATTGATAATTTCAATGTCGATGATTCAAGATACAGGAAAGGAGGTTTTCCAAAATCTTGCGTCGAACCAGTTGCATATTTTAAGATTATGAACTTCAAGCTTCATTTTAAATGATCTCGATGTCAATAAATTTTTACAGGAAATGAAAAATTTGTAAAAATCAATTCGGCAACAGAATTAATTCACCGCCCAAATAAGTTAACCTTTAGCGAAGGTTCCTTTTGAACTTCACACTGCAATAAAAAATGGAACACGTTATTTGAAGAGCCGAATGCAGCATTAGACCTTGCTGCATTCTTTTGTGTAAGACCAATGACATTGGATTGCCTGCTGAATGGAATGGCATAAACAAATATTTTAATGTGTGTTAAGGAAATCGAATTAATTATTATTTGACTTTCACAGAAGAAGTGAGACGCCGCATAAGGTGACTGAAGGAAGGAATGGCATCAAGGATGAACTCGCTCTTTGTTTATATTTACAGATTTGGAAGTGCGAGGAGTCAACTGCATTATTTAAACGTGAAGAAGGACGCGACTCACTTTATTTAGTTCGTATTCGCTGTGAAGGAATTAGATGGGAATGTATGGGGAATTGTAGCAGCCGAATTCAATGGAACACGTAATCGAATCGAACCTTGCACATGAAACGTTCAAAATCATTCATTAAACTTTGAAAAGGCTTCCAGGCCTATGGGGAATCATTGCTGATTCGTTTAGCATACCCAATGCGAGCTGGAAATAACGCTGAGAAAATGTTTGCATTTCCGAGCTCCACTTATCCCTGTTGCTCCCACGATTTAGTAGAATTTGCTCGGAGATCACATTCGAAACTTGATCATTTTATACATTTATTCTGAACTACAATATTATCAACGAAGTTGTGGAAATTTGTAATGTGGTGAATCCTGTTGTTTTCTTGTATAGTTTTCAATCATGATGTGAAATTGAATGAACTGAAATTGAATCTATGAGAGAAATGAATGAGAATTTATGAATAGGTAAAGATGAAAATAACTGATTAAATTTCATACATGAAGAGTAATTATTGTTCTACTGGGCTCATTTAGTGAGCTGACTTGTAACATATACTTGGAAAACTCATACTATACCCTCAACCACCTTTTGTAGTTCTGAACTCAAACTGATAAATGACACAAAATTAAGAAAATCCTGTTTCTAATAATCCATAAACTAGTAAACGCAAGGCCTACTCCTCTACAGAAGTACAATTTCGATTATAAAAAGTCAATAATTATCATTTTCTTGACTTATTAGAATATGGGTTTTCTCAGGTTGTTTTATTCATAAAGTAATGAATATTAGTAATGTTGTAAAGCAAGAGCCGTCAATAATGACCAAACTCTAGGAAGTAAAACTTGTTTTTTCACCGGAAGTATGACGGATTGCATCAAATAAGATAGGTACCACGTTGAAGTGCATGTGCATAATATGCAAGTGAATTCTACTTTGAATGCTGCATTTAGTGGGATCTTGGCCTTCGGTAACTTTTTTGTGGTATGCACTTTGAATTCCTGTTCTGCAGATAATCGACTGCATTCAAGAATCAATCTAACACGATTTGCCACTTGAACGTGATTTTTCCAGATAAATATTTGTGGATCGGTGAATAGACTGATAATGTTATATTAGTGACACAATTAATCGTTTGGTAATGAGTGATTCCATGTGCTAATTGAAATAAAATAATGATTATTTCTTCACTATTCATTCAATGATAAGACTCAGTTATCTTCATGATGATTGCTGTTGTTAAAACTCAGGAAATCTCTTGATAGTTTGAGTGCCGTATCAATTTTTTTCGAAAATAAAATGAAATAAGTCCACATTAGTAACGTAATAAATAAATGTTGCTACATTTGTTTCTGCTCGATGCTTTCAATATAATCGAATCATTTTAAAAATTGTAAGTCAACTGTATAATAATTATTTTTCAAATATCCAATGAGAGTTATATAAATGGTTAGCCAATTTCCAATAAAATCGTCTATAATAATTGCAAGTCCAATTCGAAGGTGTTTTGGTATCATGTTTTGATTGTTGGTACTAACTCGTATTGAACCACGGGTTTTCATAAATTTTATTGAAGTTTGGTGGATAATTATTTAATTATAGTGCTGGATTTCCCCTTTACTAGGATCAACAAACTCTTTCATATAGTGAAAACACAAATTTAAATTGTCAACCACTTTCTATTATTATAAAATATTATAATAATACACAGAACCTAAAGTAGTTGTAAACAAGAAGCTGAAGATGTGGCTGGTAAAGCCACGAAACCAGGTTCTGTGTATATTATGACATTCTATAATAATAAAAAGTGGTTGACAATTTCAATTTGTGTTTTCATTATGGAAAAGTACCTCAACATCACTCACAACACAACTGTAAGGTTTTTCATAACATGGTACTCATGTAACATTGATATGCGGCTTTTGTAATATCATCTAAAAAAGGATCGTTGTCGTATATTATGTAACAGAATTCCACGATTTATCAAAAAACATCTTCCGAAAATGATATCCTTGTTCATTGATAAATCCTCATGAGTCTATCAACATCCTCTTAAAAGGAGAATACAGTAGGATGTTTGGTGATAATCTTCTTGAACAGGGTAGAGTTGATTATAAAATTTCTAGTAACACTGTAAGCAATACTAAACCTCTATGTTTAGTTCAATAATCATATTGTAGAAATAAGTTAATTTTGTTTCTTCCTGGAAAACAAGCGGAATTCTAATTGATGAATAATAACATACCCATAACTCAACATCGTTCCATGGCTCCAATCACTACAACTATTGACTCCTATCTCTATGATTATCATATTGATTGAACCTATTGATTCTCGTATTGTAGATTAATATTGTTGGGATTACACCAGGAATTCCCATACTCATCTCAAGTCAAGGTTGAATAATTCTAAAGACATGGTTTCAGTACTTGAACTTTATTAAGATGCAGATATGATTTGCTGAGCTCTATCGTCTGCGTAATAGTTTCAGAGTTTAAAAGAAGTTTTTTTCGAGGAGGAGAGCAAACCAATATCTAGTAGGCTATTTCCCATCCTTCATTCTTATCTCCCCGTTCTATCATTTCCGAAGCCTTTTTGAACTTAGATACATTGGATTCAAATGCGAAGCATATGATGAGATTCACTTTAGACTGTTAGCATTGTTTGAATGAGTAGCAATTGCTGTCATAGATAAGGAACGCTGACAGTTTGGAATATCTCACTTCGGATCTCATAAATCTTGACGGTTGTTTTGCACGATTTCTTTCAGTTCAGAGTGTTGTAAGTTATCGATAGTTTCCATGGATACCACGTTCAATGAGACGTGTCTTGAAAAGTAATCAATTTAAGGATCATGTAAATGTGGATCTGCTTTATGGGTGCGTTGAGAAAGTCGTAATGCAAGATAATGTTGACTGTTTGGCATTCTTGTGGCCTGTAAGGAAGTACTGCAGGTGATGAGGTCACCAAATGCATGTGATTGAACTCCTCCAATTAGGGAGTCCTTTACAAAAATTCGACACATTTAAACATTTAAACATTTAAACATTTAAACATTAAACATTTAAACATTTAAACATTTAAACATTTAAACATTTAAACATTTAAACATTTAAACATTTAAACATTTAAACATATAAACATTTAAACATTTAAACATTTAATCATTTAAACATTTAAACATTTAATCATTTAAACATTTAAACATTTAAACATTTTAAACACATTTAAACATTTAAACATTTAAACATTTAAACATTAAACATTTAAACATTTAAACATTTAACATTTAAACATTTAAAACATTTAAACATTTAAACATTTAAACATTTAAACATTTAAACATTTAAACATTTAAACATTTAAACATTAAACATTTAAACATTTAAACATTTAAACATTTAAACATTTAACATTTAAACATTTAAACATTTAAACATTTAAACATTTAAACATTTAAACATTTAAACATTTAAACATTTAAACATTTAAACATTTAAACATTTAAACATTTAAACATTTAAACATTTAAACATTTAAACATTTAAACATTTAAACATTTAAACATTTAAACATTTAAACATTTAAACATTTAAACATTTAAACATTTAAACATTCAAACATTTAAACATTCAAACATTCAAACATTTAAACATTTAAACATTTAAACATTTAAACATTTAAACATTTAAACATTTAAACATTTAAACATTAAACATTTAAAATTTAAACATTTAAACATTTAAACATTTAAACATTTAAACATTTAAACATTAAACATTTAAACATTCAAACATTCAAACATTCAAACATTCAAACATCTAAACATTCGAACATTCAAACAATCAAACATTCAAACATTCAAACATTCAAACATTCAAACATTCAAATATTTAAACATTCAAACATTTAAACATTAAGAGAAATGCCAAACCATCGACTTGAATCTGAGACTTCACTTCGCTCGGTCAATAAGAGAATCATCCCGCATGCAGTAAAAAGAATCCAGCTCATCGCACACTGTAAATCAGGATATTACAGACTAACTATTACTTTTGAAAAGCGGATGGAGGTAGTATGAATAAGGTAGAAATGCACTATTTCAGGTATTAAAATATAATCCAAAAAATCGTAAGTAAAAAACTGGAAATTTTTTTTATTTGGAAAAATTTTCGAATATTACTGCAGTAAGGTGTAAGGTGGTAACCATCATTTTGTACACATTGTTAGAGTCATATTGATATTCAAAAAGTAACATTTTTTCCAAATTAAACCAAAATTTCCATTTGTGTTCTTACGATTTGTTGGAATATATGACTTGAAAAATTTTTATGTGAACTTTATTTTAATACCTGGAATAGAGCAGTTTGACTGCCCCACCTTGTATTTATTGATGCAAGTTCAACGAAATAGGTACTTTGAAAGTCCTTCAAGTTTGAAATACCAGTAAACGAATTTTTTCAGCTTTAATTGATTGAAATGGAACTACCATCCTATGAAGTGATAAATGACGAGTTATGGTAATAATATATTCACAGTCTATTATTTATTGATATAATTTTGATCGTACTTGATCATGTATATTACGTGATAGCAAAGTGAACAAGAAGAACAAGTTTGATTCAAGTTTACGGCCAGGTAAACACTTGGCACGTAATTGATAGTCAAGTGATCCACGTTCAACTTCAATAGATCAATTGGTCTACTCAACTATCATTTAACTTCGCCTATGAATGCTTGGGCCTACAACTGGACTGCTTACGTCAATAATTATTGTAGCTGTAGAGAAAAACTATTGAAATCTCAATAAATTCATCATAGACTGGTCATAGTGTGCAAGAATACGTATGGTAATCCGGTTTGCACATTTCAAGTCTATCATAGATAAAAAGTTGGACTAGCAGCCTTCTGATGGTTGTCAAGGACGAGACAATAAAAAGTGATTGCAGATGTAAATTTAAAAAAAAAATTCTATGAATAAATCGTAGTTTTTCCTTCAATTTTCTTGTATTGATTTACAGCAATATCGGGTTCCAAAACAGAGTAAATTACTGAAATAATTCAATTCCAATAATTCATAATCAATTCCAATTGAAGAAAACCTAATTCTTGAAGAAAACCTAATTATATTCGGAAACGTTTGTGTTATCTTTCTACTGAAGATATTAAAGATTAATCATTAATCAAATAAAAAACATAATAGTTTGAGGGTTCCCCAAACGATTTTCCTGAACTTATTCTCGAATAATGTTGTTTCACAGAGAATCCTTAGATTCATTCAAAAATCCTTCATCAAGGAATATGGATGATAACTTTATAACCTTACTTGATAATTAATTAGTTCTATGATTCGTGAAAATCTCAAGTCCAATATTATGTAATATTATTCAAAAAGTGGTTCTTATGATAGGGAGTGGGTGATTTTCGAACCATACCGGTTTTTGGTGACACTTTACAAGGCTAAAAAATTATATTGAGACAGTTGTGTTGAGTCTGCGCACGTGAAGGTTTACCACATATTTGTCACTCCTGATTGCGTCTTGTTTCGCATTAAAGATAATTATTATATTTGATCTGATTTTTAAGGTTTTTTGGCAGGCCAAGGTGCTCATTAAAAATTATTTCCGTATACTTGTCCAAGCAATGATTGTAGAAACCTACGTATTTCACTCCAGTTACTTACTTTGTCTGAAAATAAATTGTATAGTGTTTCAAATTTTACTCCTTCGGGCCTTCTCGAATTATTTACTCTAGTGTTTTATATTCAATTCACAAAGTGTCTTAGTAGCTTCTACATTATAAAAAGTGGCTACCAAAACAGATTTACCGAAGTTTGTTCAAACAAACTTCTTAGCATCGGTCGAATTGCAATTGAAAAATAAGATTTGCATTATGAATTGAGAAGGCTGTAACTGAGAAAAAGTTTAAAAGTATCAAACCGTTCTTTTAAAAAAGCTGAACCACCTTGAGAAGAGACAATGCATGATAAACCGATTCATAAAATTCGATGGTTTGAACCGCCTTCTCTACACCCACACAGTAACAGAAATATTGATAAAGCCTTTTGTGGCATCCAATGTTGACAATGTGCTTATTTAATTTCTCTGCTAGCATATCCAGTTCCTTCTTCCGCAGAAGATTATCATAAGTTGTAAATTATATTATTAGAAACTCCAATAAAATCAATGTTTGGCCTGCTATCAAGATGAGTTTTTCTTTCCAATGTCATGTTCAGTAATCTGACAATGTTAAGAAGTTTTTGAAAAGAAAAGATGAAGAATACAATGTTATGGGTAGAGAAGGAAGTATTAAATTTATAGGGGTCAAAATGATGATTAGGAACTGAAGAATAATAAAATAATAGAATTGTCCAGAGAGAGGAAATACTATGTGCTAATTACATTATAAGTCATATAATTTGAATTGAGAAAAATATAATGCATTGGAAATCATAAGGCTACATCATAGCCTTATTATATAGCTTTATCATATTCAAAGCAGGGACAGGAAATCTGAAGAACCTCAAATAAAATCTGTAGAGTGTAGAATATGTTTAAATTTCTTATAAAAGGCAATAAAAATATTTTTGAGCAACTGTAGTTATTCAACTCTTTCAAAACACAAAAGTTGATTTAGGAATGATAGTGTCCTGGAATAAAAAGAGAATTCAATCTGAATAAAGGAGATAAAGAATAGAATATTATGGGTGGAGGAGGAAGTATTTGAACTAGTAGGGTTCAAAATGACGATTAGGAACCGAAGAATAATGAAAACAGAATTGAGAAGAGAGCAGTGCAGAGAGAGAGTAGATAGGTACTATGTGAGTTTTACAATTATAAGCCATACAATTTTGTATCGAGGAAAAATAAAAAATAGATCGGAAATCATCACATTATAAGCTTATTCAAGCCAGGGAGAGAAAATCTGGAAAACCTCAAAAAAATCTTTGAAAATATCAAAAATTGACAAAAAAAGCTAGTATTAACTAAACTTTATTGAGTCTGATATTCAGATGTTTAATACCTCACACTATTTTGTACAGCAACGTTGTATAATAATAATATATCAACCGTCTTTATTGTTATAAGGGATACTTTGAGATACCCTGTCTCCCGCAAAAAATAGGAACTATTTAATATAAGTTCTTGTTGATCAATTCCAGCGACGTCTTTAAAATGATATAGAGAGATTTACGTTCTTTATTCTTTGTTCAAAAAAAAAAATAAACAATCAAATACATCCCAAAAAGCAAATACAATATTGTTTCCTAATTTCTAATATGTGTTCCCTTTAGGCTACCCTGTGTGGGGACACTTAAATGTATATAATAAAATATTAATATATAAATTTGAATATTATATAATGAAGAAAATAATAATTTACTCAGAATTTATTAATTTCCTTTCCTACATTCTATCACGCTCTCTATCGATAGAAGAATATTGGTAATAATATTGCAGTACTGTTTCAGTATTACGTTCAAATGCATTTTTAGAATTAAGCCTTTTGTGACAATAGTAAACCTATTTTCTACACCTGAATACTTCGCTAACACTCAATAATCAATATTCTATCTCTCATTTTTATCTACATTTACTTATTTTCCAAAACTTAAAATATTAATATAAAAATTTAAGGCATTTTATTGAACAATCAAATACATTGCTTAATATTTGCATAGTATATTTGGATAATTCAAAATAGTAATTCAATCTTTCAAAACTAACAGTAGGCTATTCATACTTGGGCTACAATAAATTGTAGAACCATTTTCTCCTACCTTGAGAGTTTATAAGGAGACACTAGATCAGCTATGAACAAAGTTCACTCAATCACTCTATCCTGGCGAATGTTTTAGACGAATTACACACAACTGAGGACGAGAAACTTTATTATTTCTGTGAAAGATCAAAGAGCAGCCGGCAGCATTGACCGCGCTAAATCCAGCACGATCGCGAATCGAGTGAAAACAACTGAGGAGTTGTCCGCGGACCCAGAAGAAGTGAACTAAGTGGAAGAGTTGGTGCGGAGGTATGAGTTGCCGCTGACCCCCTACTATTACTACCGCCGCCACCGCCACCGCCTATACAGGTAACTTCCTATTGACGTAGGCTATCGTAGAGAGAGAGAACAAAAATCACAAGATTAAGAATGTGGTACAGTATTGCTAGAAAATAAAAATTCCAACCAGTAGTATTATTGAGAGAGAAAAAGGTATCCAAAGATAAAGAAGAGGCCATCGAAAAAGAAGAGAAACCAAAGACCAAGAGGGAATGTGGTAGTATATAGGGTAGGCAACCTATCTCCTAACCAAAAGGGAATTTGGTGGATTTAATGGAGAAAACAAATCCAATACTGAGAGAGAATTCGATAGTATTGGAAGAAGCAAAAAAAAAGAATAAGAGCAGAAGAGAAATCTGTTTAAGAGGTGGTGGGTGAGAAGTGTGTACATTCATTGAGGGGGATGGTGATATCCATGATATTATGAGATAAAATAATAAATTATGATTGATCGAGAGAGAAGGTGATTCTTGAGAGGTGAATAAGCTGAAGAGAAAACAAAAAAATAAGCTTAGAAAAAAACTGTTTGAGAGATCATGATAAATTGAAAGAGAAGGCCAGTATTCAGCATTCAAAAAAGAGAGAAATCAAAACAGTGTTGGATTTTATGAAAAATGAGAGATATAGTCAGTCTGTAGCATTCAAAGCGGATTAAAATTGTGTAAAAGTTTATGGATAATTGAGAGAGCAGATGATCAGTGTTCAGCATTCAAAAACGGAGAGAGATGGAAATTACGTAACAGTTCATGAAAACTTGAGAGAGATGGCGATATTCGGTAATGAGAGGTTGTGTGTGAGGAGTCATGATAAATTAAGGGAGATGATAATCCAGAAACCGAGGAAAATTTTACAGATTCGCGTTGAATATTGAGAAAAATATCCAAAAATCGAGAAAGAGAATTCTTTGAGAGACCATATTGAATTGAGAGAAATGTGAGAATGGAGAAAAAGTCTATGAGATTTCATGATTTATGGATAGAGATGCTGATATGCAGTAACCAAGAATTAAAAAGTATTCGGGAAGTTTAACTGAGAGAGATGGTGATATGCAGGGATCGAGAGAGAAATGTGTGAAGAAGATCTTGATAAATAGTTATTGAGTGAGTCTCCAATCTCTCATCCGAATAACCGGTGCACAACAGGATTCCAGTCGAGGTAGGGTTCCTCATCCGTTTGGCCATCTTCATTCCAATAACCTATGGTTCTTTCTCTATGGTCATTCATTTCACAATGAATAATCGGTGTAATCTTCGAAATCAGATAGCTTGAAGTTGTATATGAGCTGACTGAGTAATGTTTTGCAAAGTCTCATATTCAGTGTTCAAAATTATGATAAATAATTCATGTTCACTGATTGATGTTCATTATTTTTTTTTTTGTCTTGTCAACCGTTGTTAGTTTTCAGTCCACTTATATGGATGAAGCGAAATCTCTCGGGCAAAAACCAGTTAAAAATACAAAATTGGGAAGAATGTTTCTGAGTGGGTGTGTGACTTATTCATTTGGTTTTGGTTTGATAGTTTAAGCCCACGCTTGAGCTTTTCCTTTGTTGGAGGTGTTCTCTGTAGAAGCTGTAGTAGCCACTGTTTTCCAACTCACCTTCTCGTCAGCCCTGTTGTTCGACTCACATACTCATGAGCTGAGCTAAGATATTCTTCCATGTGTGAGTTTTTCAATTATTCTAAAAACATAGATTTTTTGGCGTTTCTTTGAGACCTATTTCAAATCCTTACTTATCATGAGAGACTTTTCAAAATCCGTCTCAAGCCACGTTTACACCATCAGAGTTGCCAGTTGAGATTTCAACAAATTTCGGCAATTTGATGTAAATTACATGAAAATTTCAGCAACACTCAACTTGTTTCTACAGCAAAGATTTACAACTTTATTGAATAAAACTATTATTTTGTAAGCAACATTTTACTGACAACTCTAGTGTAAACTTGGTTTTATAAGAACGGATTAGAAATTACAGTTACCAAAGAAAGGATGGTGCGTGTCTAGAGTTACAGCTGAACATGTCTGCCAAATTTTGTAGTTTCTTGTATAATAGATTTTTTTGTCTGATAAGTCTGATATGAGTGCCATTCCGCATCATGTGAACACTTGAGTCACAGTTTATATAGATACTCTATTTTTGATGGAGCCTCTATAACTCTATTATATGTTATCTTTTTCTGGAACACGATGTGTTTCGGCATATTATGTTGCCACTTGTTGAAAATGGCATTAATGCCAAAATATATGTCACACAATTCATAATAGAAGCCAAAGGGTGTATTGATTATTTTTTTTCAAATTCAAATTTATTGATTCTTAAAAAAAATATACAACACTTTCAAGACAAAAAAAAATATATATATATAAGAATCTACACCAGCAAAGAAACCCTGTGCGCAGGTGTGAGTTGCAATATAAATGTTTTTCAAAAATATTTAACAAAAATGATCCAAAATAAATTTCTTGAAAAAAATACAGAATAAAAACTAGTACTTAATAATAAAGAGATACTAAAAAATAAAGGAACGGAAGGAGAAAAGACGGAAAAGGCCAAGAAGAAAGAAGAAGACGAAGAAGAAGGAGAATGAAGAAGAAGAGAACGGTAAGAGGTAGGTAAGTCAACTGCAACCATGGAGTAGACGAAAATTAGTTTATTTAAAACAATTTTTCCTCGATTTTATTTGCTATTATCCATTTATCTATGTCTGATCTAAGCCTTTGGTTTATGTTTGTTTTTTCAAGAATATTTAAGGGAATGTGGTTTATTAATTTATTGGATATATAAGAAAACTGTCTCCTACACACATTCAAGTCCATTCTGACAAATTGGAAAATGTCTCGCGCGGGGCGCAAGCCCAAAAGAGATTCTCGAGGTTCAAATAAATTTTTATTTTTTATAATATATAGTACCAAATTTTTTTATGAAAAGTTGTCGAACTGTTAAAACCTTGAACTCCCTGAATAAATATTTTGTTGGAAAAAGTCTGGGTTTGCCTAGAATCGTTTTTAAAAGATGTTTTTGAATAATGAAAAGTTTTGTGAAATGCGCATTCAAAGCTCCCCCCCCAAGCCCGTATGCCATATTGAAAAGCGGATTGAGCAAACGAATAATAGATTAGTTTAGCTATTTTTATATTGCTCAGTTGTCTAATTTGGTGAAATTTGTAGATAAGGAATTTTAGTTTGTAACACATGTTATTAATTTGATTATCTCACCTTAAGTGTGGATCCAACAAGATACCCAGGTACTTAACTTTTTTTTCTTTTTGAATTTTCTGACAAGAACAGCAGCTAAGAAGTCTATGGTCGTTACAGTTTAATCGATGGATTTTTATACTGTCTATTGTTCGTGGTTGAGTAAGGGAATTGGGTGAAAATAACATGAAGACGCTTTTAGTTGTGTTGAGGGTTAATATGTGTTGATTAAGCCAAGAGAACGCCAATCTGAGTCCACTTTCCGCTGCAATTTTTACATCATCCCATGAGTTTTCAGTGGAAGTTAGAGCAGTGTCGTCTGCAAATGATATTATATCACAATTTCCTATATTTAATTTATTATAATAAATAGGTAATATTGGTTTCATCACTACAATACTGGGAATAACAACTATAAAAGCCTCATATCCAGTCCCTATTGGGATTTTTCTGAAAAATAACGAGACCAGGTGAAAATAGGCTGTAGAAATAAAAAAGATTACATTATGGAGAGTTTCTGAAAAGAAGGGTGGTAAATAATATCCCACCACACTATAGTGTATAGGCAGAAATAGAAGACTGATTCAATTTCCTTATTAAAACCTCGAAGCTCCACTCAAATTTCTTTGAGAATATCTCCAATATTATAGAATACCTCACCAATGTTTATCACTTGCAGAAAATTGTTAAAGTTTTAAGGGATTGCTTTGAAAAGTCCACAAGTTTTTGTCATTCAATTTTTCTCTGAAATTTCCTCAAAGGCCTTCTTCTATTATGTGGAATGTGATTTATTTCCTTACTCTCACAGCAAAAGATAGACTTTTTATACAGAGTTATCCCTCATATGGTTCCAAATTCCTTTTTTAAATGAGAAGGTAGTCAACAATTATTGGCTTTAATACAATGTTTTCTATTCCTAGACTGTGTTATTAATGTTTACAAGAAAATAAAGCTGGATTCCCACACAAGAGTGACAGTGAATAGTAAATATTCAATTCCCACGAGTTCTAATTACCCATTCCAATTCCCATTTAGCCCGGCCGAGTTTTTATGAATAATCCCATCAGAAATGAAATTATTTTTTGATTGTTCACTGTTACAGTTGTAGGCTATACGAGTCCAGCTTAATACGGTTATATAATTATAACTTATTGGAGATACACCTACTCCAAACTCACGGATGTTTTACATTACTTCTATGCTTTATTTTTCATGTTGAAATTGGTAAATCCACTATTGTAGGCCTTCAATAACTACCAATGGGATGAAATCTTCGGTAATTTTCCGAATACATATAATAAGCTATTTTATGATTTTTTTTAGTTTTGTTACATGGTAGAGCACAGAAATCGATGTCTCTCAAGATCAACCAACCTTGATGACTGTATCAGAAGAGATTAATAGACTCATTAATGTTCATTTTCTCAAGAAATTACTTGTACAATCAATATGATAGTCTACAGTTAGAGAACTGTCCTGCTTTTCATGTAGGACGAATCGATCGTTTGGGATTCCCCTATTGCTTTCGAAGCATCTAATTATCTCCTACATATTTTGTGATTAATCTCCTTGTTGAATCTTAAAACCGTTAAAATTGCCATCAATCACTGGCTTCATTCTACAGTTTCCATTGAACTCCACTCCCATGAAAAGAACACAAAAAATAGAAGCTTCACAAGATATTCTATAACGATGAGTAATAAAATATTCCAATGCGTTGTTGTTGACGTTGAATCAAGGACATTGACAATCGAAGAACTAAATTATCGCATCTGGTCAGTTTACCAAGACCTATGGAAAGTTTGTAAACATACAGTACCACCTGCGTACCTATATGTTGGAAATACCTTCTATTTAACGGAAACTTTACGTCTCATTGTTATTTACATGCTATACCCTACTTTACATTTCTTTATACCGTGGAAGCTTAAAATTAATGCCTGAACTATAATTGGGATGAAAACTCGAAAAACAAAAGATGAAAGGTTTCAACAAACCTTACGAAGAATTCAATGAATTTAAAAAGAAGTTCTAGGCCTATATTCTAAAATTTGTAAATTTGGTTTTCTATCATTTCACCCGTTACTAGGTTATCCCGGTTATTGAATTATTTTTTTTCCTCTTCTTCTCTTTCTTCTTTTTCTTTTCCTTCTGCTCTCTATTCTTTTACTTCATTTTCTTCTTCTTTTCCTTCTTCTTCTTCATCTTCTTCCTCTTCTTCTCTTTCTTCTTTTTCTTTTCCTTCTGATCTCTATTCTTTTACTTATTTTTCTTCTTCTTTTCCTTCTCCTTCTTCATTTTCTTCCTCTTCTTCATTTTCTTCCTCTTCTTCATATTCTTCTTTTTCTTCTTCCACTTCTACTCCGACATCTCCTTCTTCCCCTTTTTCTTCTCCTCTTTCTCCTGCTTCTTCGTCTTCTTTTCCTCTTCCTTCTTTTTCTTCTTCCACTTCTTCTTTTTTCTCTCTCTTTCCTCTCTCTCCCTCTTTATCCTATCATCCCATCTTTCTCTCAGAATAGACAATGACAATAGTTATTTGTATATCTAGAGTGAAAAGTACTGCTTTTTCTCCCTAAGGGAAAAGTTTGAAGCCCGAGGTGAAGCCGAGGGCAACAATTTTCCTGAAGGAGAAAATACATTCTTCACTCGTGATATATACAACATTTTTCCTCTACCTACATTTTTATAAAAACTGCAAATAAAGTAATTTTTAAAACGTACGTGAATGTGTTACAACATAATCTAATAAGTAAACAGATGGGCTGGCTTGTAATCACAGTTCACTGCCGACAGCGCTATGTGCTATCTGTCGGCAAAACTTGTAACAACAATGGCCGCCACAGCTACACTATGATGAAGTTCCCGTTTCAAATTTGATTAGTTAATGAGGAATATTCGTTGGCTGGTATTTTGAATAACATGGAATAAAACATTTTTAATACATTTTTTTAGTATTTTGTGTGAAGTGATATATTGCCATCCATGTTGGGCGACATTCTTATGTGAAATGGTATTTTTTATATATACCAGTGTAGCTGTTAATATCCCTAGCTTGCAAATAAATTTGCAAAAAGTTAAGGCCGTCTATCAATAAGGAAGTCAGAAAGATAGTTAGTGACTGATTATCAGTAACCATATATTCAATCGAGAATAATGAAAATCAACTATTGTTTTTCTAGTTAACGCTCATCATGAAAACAGGTATACACTAATTTATCCTTTCGAAATTCCTTGAGACTTACAACGCCAGTTCTTGAAGTTCTCTGGATCCTTATATGATATATTGTAGACTTATTAATACAAATATCAGTAATATTGTGCTGCCTGAATAGTATTACTATCATCAAAGGATGATAAGTAATAAGTGCTCTGAATAAGATCAATATTAATCAATTGACTAATTATATATGCTGCAGAATAAGAATGCTAGGTACCAAGACAGCTCAAACTGTATATCACGAGATGAATTAGGAAAATAATAAAACTTCTAGAATCTTGTATGCTGACATAAAACACAAAATATATTCCCATAAAATAACATAGACAACAACAATAATAATAATAATAATAGTAAAGCTTTATTTACATTCATTACATGAACAAAAGCCTCTCTTAACGAGGTATTTGAGGTTGACAGTCCTTGATTAATTAATTACAATCATAAAAATCTGTTTACAAAATATATTTACAATCATAATTTCTTTATTATTTTAGCCCATAATTGCCTATTTCTGGCCGTAGTCGCCCATGCATGGCCCACTTTCTGGCACAACTCGTCCCTCCATCTGGTCGGTGGCCGTCCTCGTCTCCTGGTCCTGTCCATCGGTACCCACTCCGTGCAAATCCTTGTCCATCGATCTTCAGGCAGTCTCGCTATGCTTCCGGCCCACTTCCATTTCATTACATGAGCCTCTTTTTGCAAGTACTTCACCTTTACTTTCCTCAATATATCCCTGTTTGTAACTCTTTACACTTGCTTCAGGCCAAGAATACTTCTCAGCATTTTAGTTTGCGTCGTCTCCAGCTTCTTATCTTGATTTTCTGTGAGTGCCCAGGTCTGCGCTCCATATAGTATTGCAGGGTATACGCACATTGATAGAGTTCTCGCTTTTAGATTGTTGGAATAGTTTCCCTTAAATATTCTTTTCAAAGCCCAATACTTTTTCCATCCTTTGTCAATCCTGTGTTTAACTTCCTTTGCCGCTCTATTCGTGAATGATAGAATCTGACCCAGATACTCATATTCCTCCACATACTCAATACTTCCGCAGCCTACTTGCACACTTATTCTTTCTGCATTGGTCATTATTCTTGTCTTCTGTGCATTTAGATGGAGACCCATCGCTTCACTAGCACCAACTAATTCCTCTATCATTCCCTTCATCTCTATAGCGCTGCTTGCCATGATCATAACATCATCTGCAAATCGGAGATTCGTGAGCTCTTGGCCGTTAATCCGAAGCCCTCTGCCTTCCCACTCTAATCTGCGAAATATATACTCCAAACAACAATTGAATATAACCGGGGACAGTGGACAACCCTGCTTGAGTCCTTTCTCTATTTTAATATTTCTCCCTCATCTCTCAAGCTCGACATATACCTCCGTGTTCTTGTATAAACTTCTAATAACATTGATATATTCTCTATCTATTCCCGTTTCTCTTAGTGCATCCCACATCCTACAATGATTAAGACTGTCAAACGCTTTATGGAAATCGATTAGACCCAGGTATATCGGTATACTATATTCTGTGCACTTCTCAATAATCTGATTCGCATCCTGTAAATGATCAGTTGTAGAGTAGCAGGGTCTGAATCCTGCCTGCTCAGTTGGATGGTTTTCATATACTTTATTTATTATCCTGTTTTTTTATGATTGAGGCAAATATCTTATAATTATATAACTGAGGAGAGAGAGTCTGTAGTTTTTAATATCAAACCTTGATCCTTTTTTAAACAGTATTATGATCTTGTTTGTTTTCCAATCACTGGGTATAACATTTTTCTTTAGAATCTTGTTGAATAGTAAAAGTGAGTGGTTTTATGAGTTTCTCCATTCCTGTTATTATTGCTTCACATGTGATTCCATCCATTCCCGGGGCTTTTCCTTTTTTAAGATTTTTAATGGCATGTCTTATTTCATCTTCCAATATACTTAATCCTTGAAACTCCATTTCCACCTGAAGACTATCTGTCTCTGTACATATTTCGTTGGGGTTATCTTTTTTATACAATTGCTCATAAAAGACTTTTACTTGATCCAAAATTTGTTTTCTTTCAGTTGCTGTTCCATCTTCAGTATTCAACTTGGAGATCCATTTCCTTGTAGTGGAACTAAGCTTCTGATTTATCTTCTTTGTCGAACCCGAAGTTGACATCATTGTACTTATAACATTTTCTTCGTAATCTTTCAGCTCTCTCCTTATTCTTTTTCTTACTTCTTTCCTAAGATTGCTATGTTCGTACTTTTCCTCTTCAGTCTTCATAGAAATCCTATTTAGTGCTTCTCTCCTTTCAATCAGACACTTCGTTTCGGGCGAGATTTTATTGCTCCATCTTCTCCCATTCTGTTGCATTCTCTCCAGTCCACTATAAGCCATATGAATAGATTGTATCATATTTTCATAAATCACTTCAATACTGCTTGTTTCCGTCAAGTTACGACTCCTACTCCTTATTTCCTCCTCTAATTTCTCCACAAACCTCGCATAATTTACTTGCTCTATCCTTATGCTTTTCTTCTTTATGAAAAACCTTCGCTTGTGAAGTAATACTCCAGCCATCAACAATCTATGATCAGAGTCGTACTTGAATGTTTTAACTACCTCTAATTTCCGAACCATATCGTTACTCTCTTCAATAATCAAGTAATCTAATTCGTGCAGGCCTCCCAATGGTGATTTCCAGGTCCATTTATCTTCAATAATTCCTCTGAAACTCCTATTTACCACTTTTAGGTTGTTTCTTGAAGTGAAGTCCAGTAGCATTTCTCCTCTTTCATTTCCAATTGCTATTCTACTCTGATCTTTATTTTGTTATTCCAATCTTTGCATTAAAATCTCCCATAATGATTAATTTTTCTCCGCATCGCTTCTGAGCAATTATCTCCTCTACTGCTTCGTAAAACATTTCCACCTCCTCGTCTGAGCTGACCGAAGTCGGTGCATGTACTTGTACTATCATCAACTTATTGTTTCCGATTTTGATTCTGAGAAGCGCAATCCTGTCTGACACAGCTCTGAATTCTGAAAATCCACCTTTAAGCTGTTCGTTAACGAAGAATCCAACCCCTCTGTTTCCTCTAATAGCAGCTGAATGGCAAAAGATATGTCCACTGTTTCGTTCCACTATTTCTTCAAAGCTCCTCCTTATTTCCGCTAATCCAACTATGTCCCACTTGATTTCTTTCATTGCTTCTTCCAATTCCATAATTTATCCTCTCCCAAGATTGATCTCGCATTAAATGTGCCGATGTATATAAATTTCCTGTTGCTATTTGTTTTACTTCCTTTCCGTTCCTGTGTGAATCCGATCTTTCTTTCTGTCCGTTGCTGCTATGACTGTTTATTTGGAGGTCCTCCTTTTTCCTCGTTCCTTCCAACCGATTTCTGAGACATGTCCTTTGACTCCCCCTGCTCATCAGCCTGTTTGGTGTCCATGTTCCTTTCCGTGCTTTTTGTGAAGTATTTATCCAAGCTGCTGATAGACAACAATATTTCTTGATAAATATAATTTTCTTTGAATAAATAAATTCTCTAATATTTTAATAATTATCATAGGAGTTGTTAGCATTCACAATATTGTGAGCTGTAAAAATATCTATTCATTTATTAATACTGAGATGTGGAACTTCAGGTTGAATCAGAATTTAACAAATTGGAACCTGTTCAGTAAATAGATTCGATAGAACATACTTTTAACCAATGAGCAATAATAATCAATGAAAAATAATAATTTTTATAATCTCAGGGTAACATATGTGGATTCTTGCCATGCACGGAAATAAGCTTCCTATAGTATTAAATATATTTCTGTAGATTGCTCTAGTTCCATATACCTAATAGGTCAACACGTTGCGAAGATTTTAAACTTGGATAACATTTATATAGCGCTTTACATAATTCCCCAATTCACTGATAAAGGCCTGCTAATGAGCTCATTAGGATAATTTGCACTCACTATAATGATGTTCTGAAGTTCTTGTAGAATAATCAATTATCTCCAATAATTAATTAGTTGGATCCTTTCGACTCTGCAGGGCTTGTGTATGGTCCAGATTGCATATAAGTTTCTATCAGTACTAATGATATATTTACGGGAATAAATTACAGTTAAGAACTCTTAAATAGCACTGAGTTCACAAATAATCAAACATTAACTACACTTATATAACATTTAAAAAAGAGACTGGTTTGAGGCTTTAAAAATGATTGAAAAGAGTCCCTATCTCCCTATGCTGCCATATTCGTCGAGTTCACAAACCAGAGAGAAGAAGATCTAAGAAAATTCTCATCTCTTCCTCTAACAATTTGTAAGCCTTCTTCTGATTGGCTTTCTAGTCTTAGTAAAACGTGATGTAATTGGTTACTTGAGATTCAGGGTTTCTCCAACTTTGTTATGCAAAAATAAATAAAAAATTCATACATAAATAACTTATATAATAGCCTGTGAGCATTCCAATAAATGAATCTCAATATATGATACTACAATGCGGTATACATTTAATTTTTTATGTGAGCTTTGTATACTCTTGGTTTTCATACTTTTTTAGATTTCAATAAATATTCGAACAACATAATCACCGTTGTTTTTCATTACATAAATCTTCTTCAACATATAATATTTACAATTATCAGAGTAAAATATAATTTAATTCATAATGGTTGATTGAGCAATCAGCTGATCTATTCGATATTACTTCAAAAAATTGTCAATTGATCTGAGTTCGATTGACGTATTAAATCAAAACAAAGGATTCTAACCTCAAATTGTACAAGCAATCCCCTTTTTTTCTATAATCTGCCAATAATAAACAAGCCACTTTATAATTTTATTTTTGCCAAAGAATTCTCATTACTGCATAATTACAATTTTGCATGGTTCTCTTATCGCTTTATAGATAATACAACTACTCCTTATCATGAATAAGATTCAATTTTATTAGAGTGATACCTTGACTAGGCTATCTGTTCTTTCAATTTCACAATTCTATTGAAGATTAGTTGGTTTCTTCGAAATTATTTTATGGGGTCATAACACATCATCATAAGTGATATGAAGTTTGTAATAATTTTAGCATACAAACATAAATTTCATATATTGAGCAAATGTCTGGTTGAGATATTGAATTTAGTTGGTTTAATGACTACTCTATATGCTTCCTCATCTGAGCTTAGACCTTCTAACATATTTCAAATTTACGTTTTTTTAAAATATAGATGCTTCCCATGTTATTAAATGAAGTTACCTTTATGCTCTAGGGAGTTTTCTTGTTTTTTCCTCCCGAGAGCGAAAAAGTGACACTTTAGTATTATGTTCCAGGGAGTAAAGTAAGCACTTTAGATAGGAGGTGGAGGAAATAGTTATTTGTATATCTAGAGTGGAGAGTACTGTTTTTTCTCCCTGAAGGAAAAGTTTGAAGCCTGTGGCGAAGCCGAGGGAAAAAATTTTCCTGAGGTAGAAAAAACATTTTTCGCCACACTTGCATGTAATGAGCTGGTTTATGTGCGTCATATGAAGGCCGAAAGTGATTGTTTTCCGACCAGGCCGGTAAAACTTTACGGAACATTAGGCCCACTCAAGATTGAATCTTCGAATGTTTTCTCTATGATTTAACTATTTTCAGAGCAATATTTTGTTGTGAAAATGCCGGCAAACCGGCTTCAAGTTTGCTGCTATAGGCTACACTATATTATAGTAGCCTACATACGTTACCTGACTGGCCGAGAGTGTAAAGGCGTAATACATCAAAACTCAAATCTCAGTGAATTACAAACATGATCTAGGTTCGAACCTCGGTCAGTGACATTTTTTTTTTTTGTCGATGAATTTCGACTTTTATTAGCTATTTTTTATATTAGTTACCGTAATTTAAATTTCAATCAATTTTTTAGATATATTTTGAGACAAAACTGTGAAATATGCAATTATATTAATTTTTAATCACATTATTTCAAAATAGTAATGAAAATTCTATTCATCCATCTATCCATGAGATATTGCACCAGGCGCAAAGCGTGAGCTATAAAAATTAAAACAATTATTCGAAATATTAATAGTATAAAAATATTGTCACTATTGTAAATTATCAATTAGTAATATTGAAATTAATTGACAGTGAAAGTTGTCATAACCAAGATTCAAACTATCAAAATAGGCTGTTTGAATTTTATTTATTTTTTAATTTCTTATATATTAGGAAGTTTTTTTTTGGTGTGGCGAAAAATAGCGTTCGCACCATGGGCAAAAATATATTTCCGGCCCTAGGTGCGAAATATACTATTTCACTCGTGATATACACAACATTTCTCCTCCACCAACATTTACAGAAACTGCGAATCAAATAATTTCAATTAATAAGAATAATAACTCACATTCTGGTGACAATGTTTAATTTTACATAACCTGAAATCTGAAAACTAAAAACCGGTTGTCTGGCACTGCCTATTGTGCTATCTATCAGCAAAAGTTGTAACAATTATCAGTTCAAAGATGGTGGACTCCAGTTTGCGTGTTTCAGATTTGAATTGAAGATGAAAAATATTTGTTTGCTGGTATTTTGAATAGAATAAAATATGTATAAATTTTTATCATCTACTAATATTAAGTATGTAATAATCATACAAACATATATTTCATGAGTTGATCAAAACCGCATTATTTTAGGTTGGTTAGACTATTTTAGGTTATCAAGATTAAGATTAAGATTAATTGTTAGACTATTAAGATTATTTTAGGTTGAGGTATTGAATTCAGTTGACTCAATGACACACACCTCTATTATGTTTCCTCATCTGAGCTTAGACCTTCTAACATATTTCAAATGTGAGTTAATGAGATAGAGATGCTTCCCATGTTATTCAAATGGAGTTACTATTATGCTCTAGGGAGTTCTTCTGTTTTTTTGTCCCGAGAGCGAAGAAGTGACACTTCAGTACCTATTATGTTCTGGGAGTAAAGTAAGCACATTAGACAGTAGGTGGAGCAAAATATAATTTTCCTACAGATACCTTGAAAAGTGACCATTTCTGCACTGATTGCAGGCTGCAAAGAATCACTTTTCCGCTCTAGTGCGCAAAGCATTACTTTGCATACTCCAGATTTGCAGCATGACAACGCAAAATAGTTGGTAGGTTATATGGAGCACCAGTGCAGGAAAATAAAAATTAAGTTGGTAGCAATGTCTGTGGTTAGATAAGATTCATCAATGGCTATATAGCTACGTATTTATGATAAAATCCCAATCTAGAAATCCAAAACAATAATAATGTTTATCTAAATCATAATTGAATAATAACTTCTCATCATTCAATAATAAATAATGTTTCTTTTCTATTGACAGTAATAATTATTTCAACTCCGAGCAATGAGAATGTAGCAAACACACATTATGAAATCCAAATTTTCAGGTTAAATAATTACTGTTCGAAATCCATGTCAATAAAATTAATAAAATAGCATTCGAATATACTACAATAAAATATTTTCTGTTGTCTATGTTATTTTATAAATATTTTTTAGTTTACTTATAGTATTTTTCAGTAATTCTAGTTAACCATAAGTCTAAATATCTGAATACTGTTTTTAGCTGAATGAAACAAAGTTATATAGGTACGATTCTTCCTGCTAGGTCGCACACTTGTCGGTTCAGCCATCCCAATGAGCTGTTGGCTTGTATTTAGAATGCGAATTTTTTGTTCTATCTGTATTTTTTCTGATTCTTGAATGAATAAAAATGAGAACTTTGGCTGAGAATTTTCAACTACAATTGGATTATTACTTTTTAAATGAATTAAGGTTGTTATTAATATCAGCATCACACACACAAGCATTTGATGGATTTCAGCCATCATTTTACCCATAATTACCCACTTTTCATATTCAATGGTAACTGTAGGAAAAATTTAATGTGAAATACGTGCGCAAAGTTCCTCTGCTGCACTCAAGAAACCATTCCGCCCTCGCCTATGGCTCGGGCGTAAACGTTTCTTTGGTGCAGCAAACTGTCACTTTGCGCACTAGTTGCACAAATAACTATTTCGTTTCAAAACACCTGATCATCAAAATGTTAAAATGTGAAAATATTCAGCTCACCGATACCTAGGAGCAATGGCAAAAATTGAACTTTGATCGTTCATTCCTCATGTCCAGGATGACTTTTTTCAAAATTTGAGGAGTTGTCATTACAGAAAAAACATGTTCGCCTATCTCATATTTTTTTCTTCTACTTCTTCATCTTCTTTTTCTTCTTCTTTCTTTTCAATCTCTTTTCTGGGCGCCTAGAAGTCTTTGGGTGCTCTCGTGGCAGATTCTGCAACACTCTGGAGGGCTAGATTTGTGGCCAGGTTTCTGTATGACATTTTTCTTCTTTTTTTTTAGTGCCCACATGATTCTTTGTTCTGTATTCAACGGTTTGTGCCCATGTAAGATATTTTAAGTGCATATTTTTCCACCTCTCATCTTTTTTCCTCGGAAGTAGATTCAGCAATAAATCAAAATAGGATTTTTTATAAAAAAACATATTTCCATTGTTAAGACGCTTTTTTGTTATTTAATTTATTTTGTTCTTATTCAATTTTACTCTTGTTTTATTCTTAGCTTCTTATTTATTCTAAATCTTATTTTTGAATGAAGAATGTTGCAATGTTTGGAGGAGGCATATAAGGGTTTAACCTGTTGTCTGCATGTATGTATTAATGCAAATAAAGAAATAAATATATGATATTCAAGAATAAAAAAAGAACTGTAAATCTCTCAACTGATTTTAAATCAATGAATAGTTTGGGAAAAAATAATAGAACTGTGCATTAGAGTATTGCTTTGGAATTTTTTCATCTTCTGCCTTTGAAATTCGGAATCAGCTATGATTCACTGTTGTGCTGTAACTATGGTGAGATTCAGTTAAAGCAGTCAGCATTAGTCAAAATGTGAAGCATTGGTTCAATTTATGAGAAATTCTGACAGTATAAATGGAATCTCACTTGCGATTGAGTACTATTTTTCGTTGACCATGAAGATCATTTTTAATATTAGGGTAGTACCCGCATATAAATCTGCCTCTGCAGGTCTTAATCGAGCATAACAAGTTTCAATTCATCGCCTGCGGCTAACCAAGCTTCTGAGAACACTAAGCACTGAGTTCATTTTTTAGTCATACTGAAATTGTCCGAGTTATGTAACTCATTCTGTTGTTCTGTTCGGGTTTGTGACCAATTACTGTGAAATGTGAAAAATAATATTAACGTATGAAAGAATCTCGATAGCAATACTCAATCAGAAATCGATTCCAAGGATAATGGATAGCTTTTTTCCAAAACCAATCATTACCAAAAAAATCTTTTTTGGCCAATCTACATATTTCACTCCAGACCACACCCAAAAAGACTGCTTCTATAAGCTAGAGAAGAAAAAATTTAAAAAATACGTTATAACGGTACCGTACTCTTGATTGATCAATCAATTCTATTTATAAATATTCGAATGTTATTCTGAGCCCAAAAGCTTCTATATTTTTCGTCAATAAGATACTAACAGTTCTGTGAGCAGTGGACCTCGCGCAGTTATAAACTGCAGCCTCCTCTTATACTGTCCATCAGAGTGAATCCTGTCTGTATGTCGTATCGGCGAGATATCGGTGTGAAAACGGCTAATGGCTGTTCGGGTTGGTGTATCAAAAATGCTAACATCAAAAGCGAATCTCCTTCAAGACATACTGGCAACAGGACAGCCCGAGTTCAAAGCAGAGAAAGTTCGAGAGACAATATTATGTTATTTTAGTTATTAATTGCATACGTTATTGCACGCAATCAATAGCTCATTTATTTATTCATTTATCCACAATGGAGACAGTGGGTTTCCCCAAATATGTCTCCTTAACAATAAAAATTGTACAGATACAAATGAGAAAAAAATAATACGAACTTATGCAATAATAAATATTACAAACAACAAAAATACCACTAATTCAAAAATGAAAAATACGAAGATTTCAAATACTCATGTAAAAAGTGAAAATAAAACAAATTGAGAATTCAAAATTCCAAAACTTATAAAAATTAAAGAATATAATAGCAAATAATAACAAAGAACGACGTCCCAAACCATATGCACATCCACACTGATACACCAACTATATTTATTTGATCAGATCATGCTCACACAAGATTTAATAATCATATAACGCTTTCCGGAATTTAGCGCGAGAAAACCAGAAGACATCTAGGCGCCCAGACAAGCTGTTATAAGTTCTTTGCATCCTATTAATAGTGCATAAAATATTGCATTCAATGAGGCATGCAATGAGGCATGCAATTTATAGTCTACACAGCTGCTCATTTGCTTTCCAAAAAAATTAAGGTTCCCTAATTTCAAGTTTTCTATACGTTTCAAGGTCCCCTGAGTCCAAAAACATGATTTTTTGGTGTTGGTCTGTGTGTGTGTATGTGTGTATGTGTATATGTGTGTATTTGTGTGTATGTGTATGTGTGTATGTGTGTATGTCTGTGAACACGATAACTCCATTCCTAATCAACCGATTGACTTGAAATTTTAAACTCAAGGTCCTTATAACATGAGGATCCGACAATAAGAAATTCGATAAAATTCAATTCAAAATGGCGAAAAAAATGGCGGATAATTACTAAAAAACCATGTTTTTCACGGTTTTCTCGAAAACGACTCTAACGATTTTTTCAAATTCATACCATGGATAGCTATTTATAAGCCCTATCAACTGACATAAATCTCAATTCTGGGAAAAATGCAGGAGCTCCGTAATATTCTTGAGAAAAATGGCGGATAATCACTAAAAAACCATGTTTTTCACGGTTTTCTCGAAAATGGCTCTAACGATTTTCTTCAAATTCATACCATGGATAGCTATTCATAAGCCCTATCAACTGACACGAGTCTCAATTCTGGGAAAATTACAGGAGCTCCGTAATATTCTTGAGAAAAATGGCGGATAATTACTAAAAAACCATGTTTTTCACGATTTTCTCAATTTTTTTTTTCAAATTCATACCCTGTATAGTTATTCATCAGTTCTATCAACTATCATGAGTCTCCTTTCTGGGAAACTAATGGGGGGTCCACCCCATCCTTGAGAAATGGACTTTGTAACCTCCTTCTCGTGCATGAGGTACGTAGGTAGAGCAGTTCATAAAAAGAACACATAGTCGAGATATTTCATCTGTAGAACAGCTGTTTTGACGACTTTTAAAAAATCATCGAATTTCACAATTTACACAAAGGAAAAAGTACTCTGAAAAATAATATATACACACATAATTATACAGAAGTCTGATCGTAGTTTCAAATATGTTGCCGCCAATCGTCATTATGTTATTCCTCTAAATTATTTTCGTTCAAGAATGAGGCTTACAGTTCAATGAGCAAGGAAAGTTGTGTGAGTGTACCACACCAGATTTTTTACCAAGTTACATTGAGATATAGCCCAGTCAACGAAGTGTTATAGAGGGAAAAGTTTGGATGAGAATTGTTGACCCCGCAGTTCTGTTTAGGGTAGTGAGGAGGTAAACATGTCAAAAGTCCCCACCCCTACCCCCTGTGCTAAGGAGGTGGGGGTGGTTCAAAGGTACCATTTTTTGCCTTCTCGCATATAACTCGAAAACTATGCATCTCACATACATGATTATTCTATAAGAAATTAAAGCTTACATAATTTCCTATAATATTGATCTGACAACTTTTTCTATATCTCTTTCACTTTTCGAGATAAAAGATGTGACATTTTTGAAAAAACACATTTTCCTCAATTTTTTGCTATTTTTGCTCTTATAACTTTTTGAATATCGATGGGAAAAATCCATGCTGATCATGAGCTTATAGAGCATCAAATTGTCTTCAATTTGATTCATAATTTCACAAGTTTACGCACATCCCCACGACTGTTGCAGCAGCTTCAGTGTTGAGTGTGAGATCAATATTGATCAATATTGACAAGGGAATTTGGAGAGAATGCTTTGAACATAATTTTTTCATTTTGCAGCTTTGTTGGGACCAGTTAGGGGGTGAAAATATCAAAAGTTCCCATCCCTATCCCTTGTGCTAAAGGGATGAGGGTGGTTTAAAAGATGCATTTTCCAATGTTTTGCTTACACGCTCATATATCGAGGAAAATGCGTTCAACCGACATGTCTAACTAATCAGAAATGAAGCTTGATAGATTCTCTACAATATTTGTTCTGTGGTGATTTGTGATATCTCCAACAGTTTTAGAGATATGAGCTCTTAAAAGTGTAAAATTGTTAAAATAACAGCTTTTAATCCTATTTTTTGATGTTTCAGGGCCTACAACTCTCCAACAATGCATCATAAAAATGAATGCTCACCGTAGATTTGTAGAGCTTTGTTTTCTCTTTAATTTGATGTATTATTTTACCACTTAATGTTTTCCTTCTATTGTTATAGCGAATTCAATGTGGGGGGTCAAAATCCCCAAAAGCCAGTGACTTATTCAAATATCAGTTACTCATTCAGTTACATTTATATTAGTTACGGTACAGTTATTACATTGCAAGTTTTTAATAAAAGTTGGTAAGAAGAATTGGGAGAAGAAAAATAAGAAGAAGAAGAGGAAGAAGGTGAAGAAGGAGAAGAAGAAGAAGAAGAAGAAATAGAAGAAGTAGAAGAATAAAGAGAAGAGGAAGAAGAAAATGAAGAAGAAGAGGAAGAAAAAAAAAGCAAAAAAGGAAGAATAGTCGCACATTCGTGCGACCCAGTATAACCTAGTAGGTATTTATTGCATGAAACTTTATAGAAATCTGCAAATGAATTATATTATAAAATGAATATTACTTTTAAAAATGTTCTAATATGAATAATTTTATCTGGACCAATATGTATTGGTAATTTCATCTAGTATTTTCAAGTTGAAAACCTTGATCATGATCATGGGAGTTACTTTTTACTTTCCTTGCCCTATTACCATAGTTAAAGAAAGTATTGCTTTCCAAAAAAAATTATGTACCCTGATTTCAAGTTTTCTATACGTTTCAAGGTCCTATGAGCTATGAGTCCAAAAACATGTTTTTTGGGTGTTGGATCTGTGTGTGTGTGTGTGTGTGTGTGTGTGTGTATGTCTGTGAACACTATAACCCCATTCCTAATTAACCGATTGACTTGAAATTTTAAACTTAAGGTCCTTATACCATGAGGATCTGACCATGAGAAATTCAATAAAATTCAATTCAAAATGGCGGAAAATGACTAAAAAGCCAAGTTTTTCACGGTTTTGTCGAAAACGGCTCTAACGATTTACTTCAAATTTATACCCTGGATACCTATCAACTGACATGAGTCATTTCTGGGAAAATTGCAGTAGCTCCGTGATATTCTTGAGAAAAATGGATTCTGTTATATTTCTATTATGATTTTCTCAAAATGACGCGACCGATTTTTTTACAAATTAATGCCCTGTATAGTTATTTACCAGCTCTATCAACTGACATGAGTCTGCTCCCTTGGAAACTGACAGGGGGTCCACCCTATTCCTAATAAATGGATTTTGTAACCTCCTTCTCGTGCATGAGTTAGGTAGGTAGTGTGATGATACTTTTAAATAAATCTCATGAAAGGAAAGAATCAACCAGAAAAATTGTAATTACCCTTATAGAATGAAAGATCTGCTAAACGAATAGTTAGCTACTGAGCGATAAAGCTTCCTTATCAACAACTGTGTATCAGATAAGAGTACTGTTCTGTACTACGCATTTTTCCAGAGAATTATTTAATAAAATTATAATTATTTTGCAAATTGAGCACGAACCATTTATGAATTGCTCATTGAATGTGGAATTTAGTCTTAGAAAAGAGTGGACTGTATAAATAGGAGAGAATAGATCAAATTCTGAAATAAGAAAAACAAATGTGTCTTGATTGATTTGACATGAGACTGAAACTCCACATTAGTGCTAGAACCGTTGTGCATTCAAAAACCTGTGCACTGGAATGAATGCAAAAAAGTTTTAGGCAACTCAGTATAAAAACTAATCATTAACATGTAGGCTAAGGTGAAATGCCAAATGAAAAAGTAGGTTAGTAAAATACAAAACTTTAATCAGCATTAAAGAATGTCAAATCACATGAACAAGAAATAAAATTGAATACATGGAATAAATTTGAAAACGGTAATAATTTGAATTTTAATTATTAATGAGTGACAGTAAAAGGTTATGAATATAACAGCAATGCACATAGAAAAATAATCTATCTGGTATCAAAAATGGAAAAATGTAATGGCTACTAAACAAACGTTTATAGAATACCAGAGTCTATAATAAGTAGTCTTTAGTTTAAACCTACAATTGTCATTTCAAATAACAAACAACACCTAGGAAATTTGAGATGTAAATATGTTAAATTGCAAAGCTTCAACATTTGAAACGGTTTGAAACTAACAAAGAAAACAGGTAGGTTGAAATTAACCAGAAGGTTATATGAATAACAGTAGTCTATACTGAAATAGCCTAATTGCAAAATGCAGAAACTAAGCTTTAGCAATAATCAAAGAATAATAAAAAGGAATCAAAAGGATTGATAATTGCAATGTTCACAAAACATTCATGAATTGAATACAAGAAACTGACAAACAATTCTCAAGAGCAGTATCTCAAAAAATAAAGTAAAGTTGATTACGAACAACCATGAATTCCTAACCTGAAAGATAAAAACAATAGATTAGGGCAGTATAAAAATACAAAGTAGATGATACAAAAATACTTAGCTGTGGAACATAAATGCAAGAACCAAGGTCCCGGTTTGGTCTAGGGCCTTCAAGGACAGCGTGAGCTTCCAATAGCTCGAATAGGCCAAAGTCAAGGTCCCGGTTTGGTCTAGGGCCTTCGAAGACAGCGTGAGCTTCCAATAGCTCAAATGGACACATCAGAAGAGAAACAAGATTCCAACTTGTTTGAAATGCAGATGAAACAGCAGCCAGTTGTAGAGGAAGAGTTTTCAATTAATGTTTCGAAGAATATATTTCCTGAGTCTTGGAAATATTCAGTTGCAATGTTTGTAAAATGCGATTTACAATTGAGAGTCACTTTAGACAGTGATATGGGCAATATATCACAATAAATATCAATAGAATGAATGATGGGTAAACTTTCAGTCCCAAAATTTCAAATAAAGAATTACTAAACAAGGTTAGCACTCGATGTAAAACAAGAGTCTGCAATATGTAAAACAAATTTAAACTTGTAGATAGACGCGGTGACACACGCAAGCAGCCATTTTGAGAATGCTGTAATGGAAATAAAATATGTAAAATTGGAACAAGTGTTCAAGTCTTGAAAAACTAAAAATAGCTTCAAAGAACCAGTCGAGAATATCCAACAATTGAAATAAACAAACAGGGCAAGGTGAAAACTAATTTCACGAAAGATGGGTGTTCAAGTTGTAACTTTCATAAATACTAAGTTAGATAAACACACACACACACACAGAGTTTCTGAACACGTTGACAAATTAGAAATGAAATAACACATGAACTAATTGTCCGAAATCCAAAGTTGATGGCTCCAAAGAACCGAAAAAATGTCTCCAACAAATAAAACAAGTAAAACAGGGTGAGGTGAAACTATTTCCACGAATAAAGTAGAAATAAATGGAGACACACATGAAGTTGCTTCCAACTTGTTTGAAATGCAGATGAAACAGCAGCCAGTTGTAGAGGAAGAGTTTTCAATTAATGTTTCGAAGAATATATTTCCTGAGTCTTGGAAATATTCAGTTGCAATGTTTGTAAAATGTGATTTACATTGAGAGTCACTTTAGACAGTGATATGGGCAATATATCACAATAATATCAATAGAATGAATGATGGGTAAACTTTCAGTCCCGAAATTTCAAATAAAGAATTACTAAACAAGGTTAGCACTCGATGTAAAACAAGAGTCTGCAATATGTAAAACAAATTTAAACTTGTAGATAGATGCAGTGACACACGCAAGCAGCCATTTTGAGAATTCTGTAATGGAAATGGAATATGTAAAATTGGAACAAGTGTTCAAGTCTTGAAAAACTAAAAATAGCTTCAAAGAACCAGTCGAGAATATCCAACAATTGAAATAAACAAACAGGGCAAGGTGAAAACTAATTTCACGAAAGATGGGTGTTCAAGTTGTAACTTTCATATACTAAGTTAGATGCACACACACACACAGAGTTTCTGAACACGTTGACAAATTAGAAATGAAATAACACATGAACTAATTGTCCGAAATCCAAAGTTGATGGCTCCAAAGAACCGAAAAAATGTCTCCAACAAATAAAACAAGTAAAACAGGGTGAGGTGAAACTATTTCCACGAATAAAGTAGAAATAAATGGAGACACACATGAAGTTGCTGGTAGTCAAACAAACGATGAGAGAGTGAAGACAGGAAATGGATAGCAAGCAGGTGCAACCTTGATCAAGAAATCACCAATAAAATTGATCTTTAAAAAGATGCAAAAAATATCCGGAAGCCGAACAACAAATTGACAAATACAATAATAAATGACAAAGGCTTCAGAACATATCCAAAAACTAGAACAAAGATAAATAAAATATGCAACGGGAATGCACGGTATCAAGTCAGCAGTGGACCACTAGCGCTCCAGCTGCAAAGATGCAAACTAATAACTACCACGCAGAGAAACATGACAATACAAATCAAAAAATCAATAAAAGAGATTGTTTGAAGATGGAGAATAGTTTTAACATTGAATTTTGAGGTTACACTTTGTTTACTATTGATCAGATGTTTTGTAGTAGCTCAAACACAGCTGACTGACTCAATATACTATAAAATGTCATGCCAGGTTTTCATGCAAGCTGTAATATTATTTCTAAAATTAAGAACTATTTATAAAGGACCAAGAATTTCAAATAAAAAATAAAATGTATGTATTATTGTTAAAATTATTTATTATTCACAAAATTATATTATAATGTCAAGTATTATTGTAACTAACTAGGTCATAGCATGAATATTTTATTATTGATAAGAGCAGCAGAAATTAATTATAACAGTTTCAAACATAATAAGAATTGTGCAGAAATATTAAATTATTAATTATTGTTTCAACTGAACCACATGGTGAATGAATCTCTTTGGCAAGCCTAAGCCAATCAGATAGCATAGAAATAGCACCAAAAGGGTGATTGTTTGAAAACATCATATGTTAATCTGTTATCAGACAACAAACCTGCCTCATCATATATGCTAGTGCATGTACACTGTATAGAGGAACTATGTCTAGAGAATTAAGCAATTTAAAGAATTATACAAATTAAGTTATTATTGTAATTAAAGGAATTATATTTTACTGCTTGCCACTGACATCATGCCTATGTCATAATCATTCTACCAATGGCAAATTTTCATGCAAATTAATTACACAGAGATTCTCAGAGAAAAGGTTCTAGCCAAGAAGCTTAGAAAAAGACAGTCACTTCCCTTTTGAAATCCTCACCAGTAAGACCTTGTTAAAGGTTACCAAAGACCTATTTGTGAAATTTTGTTCGATTTTATATGTTTTATCTGTGAGCCAATATTTTAGGCTATTTTATTCGTTATTTGTAAATTTATTTCATCAATCGATAATTCAAGAGTTTCAAGTTTAATTATTCCCTGATTTAATTGGTGAAGGAGATATTAAATTAAAATTCCACACGTGCTGAGACCGAAGCCTGGACCCGCCGCCGATCAAACGAATTTGATCTAAAGAAAAAACCACGACCGCCAAGGAGTTTCACGTGAGTTTTAAATTTAAAAGGGGCCCCAATCTACGCTTCAAAAGAAATTACAGTGCAGAAAACATAAAATTTTTCTTTGTTAAATTAATGGCCACGCCGACAAGCGCTTATTGATTATTAAGATCCTAGAATTTATTTGGTATAGAATTTATAAGAACTTGTAGTTGATTAACTGTGCCAGAACCACGACCCCGAGCATTTTTAAAAATCGTTTATAATTTATTTTCACTATTTTTTCACAAACTGTTAAATTTATCAATCATAAAATTCTGTCGAACCATGCATGGTGTCATGCAAGTACAAGAATACTTCTAATCATTTTTGTTAATGTTAAATTATTATCAATCTGTAAATCAAGCTCCGAATCTGCACTGTCAAATCATATATTTTATTATATTATTATTACTATTACTATTATTAGTCGTAGAGCTCCCGAAGTGGAAGACGCTGAGTAAAATCATGATCATTGATTTTTATTAGACTTGGCGGTTTTCTTGTTCACCCACCAGCTTTTCATTCTCTGAGAAAATGCAGCTTTTCTTCTTCACTCCATCTTGTGCCAACTCTTGGTGCTTTTATCTCTGGAATAATTTCCCATTTGTTCACTTTTGTTTTGAAATTATTTCTATTTTTAATTTCATCATCAGTAATTCCTGCCAAAACTAGATCTTCTTAACATTTCTAATCCATTCTCCTCCATAGGCAAGCGAAGCTACATATTTTACTATTTTTTTGTGATTCTATGGTCAGGGAGCCTCATGATATGACCATAGAATTTTAGACGTCTTTTTCTCATGTCTGTTACAATATTTGAATGTTGCTCAACTGTGCTATTTTTCTGTAATCTATAACCATTCTCAGTTAATCTCGGACCTAGAATTTTTCGAATTATTTTCCTTTCTTCTTTCTTCAAATTTTCTAGATCAGCTTTCCTGTTGAGATTTAGGGTCTCACTGGCATATAGCATTGATGGCTTTATTACTGTATTATAATGTCTAATTTTAGTGTGAAGAGACAAGCATTTTTTATTGTAAATGGATTGCACCAGCCCTAGGCCTTTATGAGCTTTCTTTATTCTATCCTGCTGTGATAATCTCTCCAAAATAACCTCTCCTAAATATTTAAAACCTGGAACCCTGTTGATTGTTCCATATTTAGTTTGTAGTCTGGTAACTTCTAGGTTTGTGGTTGTGAACACTGTTTTTTCGAAGGATATTTGTAAGCCAACTTTTTCTGCACATTCTTTCAAAGTTTCTATTTGTTTTATTGCAACTTCGCCCGAGTCTGCCATTATTGCAAGATCATCCGCAAAAGCCAAATAAGGTATTTGTAAATTATTTTTCTTGGTCCCAAGCGCGATTGGCTTCCAAAGGTTTCTTTCTTTGAGTTGTTTTTCCCACTCTTCCATTACTCTATCCAGAACTATGTTGAATGGCAACGGAGACAATCCATCACCTTGTCTGACACCAGTCTGCAACTGTTTTGACAGTTTTCCTATGAACTTTACTTTGGATATTGTATTAGTTAATGTTTTTTCTATCAGTTTCCGAGTTTTCTGATCTAGTCCTATTTTATTATATTATATTTCAATTTTGTTAATTCGTCTTCTGAGTTCGATTATTTCTTAAGCCTGTCAATTATTGTGTCTGATACGTTCTACATTATCAAGAACCGATCGAATACAATCATTGAAATAATTGAATCAAGCTGGATATTGGAACAGATCTAAGTGGATGTAGTGTGTGGGGTCAGATCGAGATTACCTATTCTCTGTCCTTACCTGCTCATATATCAGCTTTTATCTGTTACCAACCTCGACTTAGGAGTGAATTCATCAACTGTATAGCAGATGCAGCTGGAGATCATATAATTTCCTACAATAGAGCTTAAAACCCGACAAGACTCTGTTCTCGAAATATATTCCGAACGATATCTGGTCCAATTACCCTTTCTTAATCCTTCGGAAATTATTAGAGACGCAGTCCCATAAATTATCTACATCAGGATTTTTGCTCAACCTGTATGATTTTATATGTTGTTTCATCACAGGTAATAGTTCTAAGATATCTGGATTCAGTGTTTAGCAACCGCTACACTGCTTATAGAAATTTTATCATTATACAATCTGTCGTAAGAAGAATCAAGGGTGAGTGAATGTTTATGCCTCCCGCGATTCAGACGATTGTATCGAATCTTGTAGTGAATCGATCAGTCTGGTATTCAGTTAGCGTCCACGCACGCATTTTCAAAATTTATAACATCAATACTGGTGACTCAGTACAAGATTCATTATATGTGTATCGACCTATCCTTGGAGGCGAGAGTTACTCCCCCAGGAAAAGCTACATGATTTGGCTTGCATGTAAAATGCCGCTTTACAGTAGGTAGAGCAGTTTATTAAAAAAAAAAACATAAATATAAATTTCACTTTTTATATTTATCCCCCTGATATCAAAAAATAAAATTAGTGATCAATCAATAAAATATTTTATTATCCAAAGAATTTCATCTTACCTATTTATTTTTTCCATTATCATTAATAGAATAAATGAAATATATAGTAATAACCCCTTAACGTTATTAAGTCTGATACTAAAAATTGGGATACCCCCATTCCATATTTGAAAACCAGAAATTATAAGTAAATTACCCTGAATGGAATGTCTATTATTAACAACATTAATTAAAATTCCCCCAATAATTTTAATTATATTCGAGATATTTTATCTGTAGAACAGCTGTTTTGATTACTTTGAAAAAATCATCAAATTTCACAATTTACACAAAGGAAAAAATAATGTACTCTGAAAACAATATACACAATAGTATGATCATACAGTTTTGAATATGTAGCCGCCAATCGTCATTACGTTATTCCCCTGAATTATTCTCGTTTGAGAATGAGGCTTACAATTCAATGAGCAAGGAAAGTTGTGTGAGAGTACCACACCAGATTTTTTAGAGTTATGTTCAAGTTGATAATCTATAATATTAGAAAGAAAAGAATTGGCTTATGCATGTACGGGAAAGGGAATACTCAAATGACGCATTATCACGTCTGAATGAACTAATTAACTTTAGATTTTGAATAACAATTCTTAATTTACCGAGGAGTATATATAAGCCTATTCTCAGTTCTTCAAGATTTCAGTAGTCTTCGTCAAGTTCTGCTCTGATGAAGATTATTCAAATAGTTTTGACAAAGTAATAAATCATTTTCCTTTTTACTGGTTAGTCTTGAAAAAAAATTACAAGAAGTGGCAACGAATTGAAATTTCAAGGTATGATGAGCAATCGTGTGACAAACTTATCAAATGGTATTTGGGTCCCCAATATATGCTGTCAGAGTTTTTTATTGAATAAAGTTAACACAAACAGAATGAAAATTTCAAAATACATTTCATTAGAAGCATTAATTAGTGGTACCTACCAATTTCTATTATTCAGTGTGAAGACATAGACAGTAAACTATTACAGACGATATGGGAAACAATATCAATAGTGAAATAATTACATTGACATGATTCAAGTTATGGAACAAAAAATGATAAAATCAAATTTAAACAGAGTGTACATGGACATAATTCATTCAACATGTTCCTTTATCCATCAACCGTCTCGATTTAGAAAAATATTTAAACGTTATCTAGGCTTAGGGGGCTTTTCATGACTTATACTGATTATTCGTAGCTACCAAGGTTTTTATTCATTCTATAAAATACACTCCTCGGTTCAAACATTTCGAATCGACTAAATTTTTTTTTATTCCGTAAATCTGTCAAAATCAAAGTTCCAGTCTAGAAGTTAGTAAATACATTGCTTATCATAAGTAATATCTTTAAATAGGATTTTATAATATGCATGTTATGCTTTAAACAAGATTTTATTATAACTTGATATTTTCTCATATTGGTTGCTCCTACTATAACTTTTTCACTAGAATATTATATTTTTATGAGCTGGCAATCAATCATAGATTGAGAGTCTGTCAGCAAATCATATTATATTGAACTTTGAAGCATCATATTGAGCTTCCTAATGATTGAACATTTGATTCTCTTCCGGTTCATTGTATTATGTTTTTTATTGATGAATAAATTAGCTGCAAGTGATGAGGAGCTACGAAGGTTGATTCATACTGGAGATAACGCGTACCTACGAGAAGAACTGGTGAGAAAGTAGTTCAAGTCATATAATAAGATTTCACATCTATCAGATTCTACTCTTCGCATATCTATCATGATTGAGTTCCAATAACAAATGGGTATTTCCTGAGAAGATTATTTGAATAATGGATGTAGCCTATACCGGTACAACGTGATTATTAGTTATTAGTTAGCATCATGTATGTCAAATAATATATTGTTCAAAAACCTGAGAGAACATATGCAGGAAGAACAGTTATGGAAGGTTGAATCATATAGACGTGATTAATAATATTTTGGCTAGAATTCATTGTTTATCACATTATTCTTTCACATTCACATTCTCAATCACATTTCAGATATCTTGATACGATAGGTAGGCTTCGACGCTACACGATTTGATGTCTTACGGACATATATGCATAAGTATAAAGCCAATCCACGATTGAACGGTCGCAAATATTTTGAATTGTTTTATGTGTTACATTCAGAGTTTAAACAAACACTGATAAATCACTGGTCTGGGTATAAAAGTATTACAAAAAGACACTCAGTATATCTTAAATAGGAAGATATCGCGCAATTGCATATCACGCCAACCTCGGTCCATCCAATTTTATCTTTTCAGAGTCTTCAACTGATTTATGAAAACATAAATTACATACCCAAAAAATGTTTATTCCTTCTTATGTATGTAAAACATTCAGTTGCTATCTATCATATTGGCTCAATTTTTCTTCATGAATGATAAATTCAATGTTACGATGTGTTTCTTAAAAAAAATTTAGTAATGATAACCTCATATACAAGGATCGTCCCAAACGGTTTTTGATTTGCCCAATATCTTCTTACATTAAATCCCTCGCGAGTAGCCCTACCTTACAAAAATCTATGAAAGCCTTCATTAAAATTTTCTTTAGTCTGTAGTGAAAGAGAAAAGGACCTATTAAATTAATTAATTGAATTAAAGAGATAAAGTCAATATAATAATATTGTTTAAAACATAATTATAATTATTATAAACTTCGACTATAGATAATAATGGCTATTTTATATTTATATTGAATATTATGACAATATTCAACAGTGATTCAGGGAATTTCCCAAACTTGTTCCCATGTTGTAAAAATTTAAATCCTGTAATTCTCAGCTCTATTATCCTCTATTTTAATGTGTTTTTTATGTGATTGTAATAGTTAAAAAATTCATTTGGTAGACCATTTTCTCAAAACCTGAGTATTATCAATTTTTAAAAATCTGGTGTGGCGCACTCACACAACTTTCCTTGCCGTTATGTTTTTGACAACATTTTCGCCATTTTAGCTACACACACACACACACACACACACACACACACACACACCACACACACCACACACACACACATTTTCGCCATTTTAGCCGCCATCTTGAATTGCATTCGATCGAAATTGTTCGTGTCGGATCCTTATAGGGGAAGGACCTTAAGTTTCAAATTTCAAGTCATTCCGTTAATTGGGAAATGATATATCATGTGCACACACGCACATACACTCATACACACACACACGCGCGCGCGCACACACGCACGCACACACGCACGCACACACACACACACACACACACACACACACACACACACACACACACACACACACACACACACACACACACACACACACACACACACACACACACACAGACCAATACCCAAAAACCACTTTTTTGTACGTACTCAGGGGACCTTGAAACGTATAGAAATTAAGAAATTGGGGTACCTTAATTTTTTCGGAAAGCAATACTTTCCTTACCTATGGTAATAGGGCAAGGAAAGTAAAAATATTATTCTGGTTCCTAAACATATGTTTTCAAACAGATGCTGTAACTCATTCTCAAATTTGCTCAGTTTCAAGTAGGAGAAGAGGGATCAAGAATTTAATACACGTTATCTCTGGCTTTGGCCAAATAATGGGTTACAGCGGCAGCAGTATCTCGGCAGGCAGCCCATTAATTGCCATTGCTCATTCCTGGCTACAAACATCTACTGTCAAACAACTAAAAGTGACCGACCACTGTTCTATGAATAATGAATATACTTACTGTATAATAAATTTGAATGTCAGATGACTAACCCAAGTCCTTGAGCTTGAGTCTTATTGCTAGGTATTAAAGATTCAACTTCCACTATTATTCGACTTTGCTGAATTGTTTTCTCTTTCAATGCTCTTAATTAAATTGAAATTCAAAATTTGAATTCTTCATTCAACAATACAGTTTATTATTTAACCTTACATGAATTTTGCTGTTCTCTTTCGTTTTTTTTTCTTTCTCTTGCTTCTTTCCTTTTTCTATACATATCTTACTTGCTCTTTCTCTCGATAATAATAGAATAATTTCCAATTCCTATACCACCGGTAGATAATTCACTACCGAAAATTCAGCAAATTTTATCAGAAATGAAAAGAATAAATTTAAACAATTTTCTTTATTATTAGCTGTTGTATAGCTAAAGTGGACTCTTCAAACTCATAAGTTATCCCTAGAATCTGATCACTACGTTTACATTATTATAATCAGCCTGAATCATCGGATATACATTATTAGAGTTGGGCTACCTATTCATTTACAGTATTTTTCCTCACAAATATGGAATTTTTCGAAATAATCTCATCCAAAAAGTTTCACTTATCAGCTTTTTTTTTAAATAATAATACTATTCTTCTATTATTAATTTGATAATTCATGTCTTCTTGATATGAATTGTCATGGATCTCAAACAAATACTTCCGTGAATTTTCTCCATGGGCATTTGAATTTTTATTATCACCTCCTGGATCCTGTCATCAGGGATTTTCAAGGCAGATTATTTCTATTGCATATTCATATTCAATCCTAATTATTAATCACAGAGTCTGTAACTCACTGAAACAGAAAAATACTGATCTTTGTTGTCTATTCCAGCTACAAATTGATACTGTACTATCGAAAAAATCTGAATTACTACTGATTGTGATTTGGGCCTATCTGCTGTATTCTTCAGATATTTACTCATTCAAATTTCTCTTATGTAAGTGTTTTATAAAGTAATAGTGTAACCTTTAGTAATAAATTGGATATCACCATGGAGAAAAGATAACATAAGCTATCTAATGCTAACTTTTCTCTAAGATATCATTTTTTGCTCCTCAACTGACGATAAGGATAACAATTATTCCCAGATTACCTAATCCATAAAATAAAGGTACGGTAATCATGTTGATTATTCGAGGTCAATGAATGACTGTGCATTAGTGTTTAATTTTAATGTAGGCATAAAAGGAAAAGAAGTTGACAGACTTGGAACAATTGGTCCTATTTATATATTATTATTTATTAATTTTGTTTGACAAGATAATTCATTTTTATCACATTTTTCAAAAAATGAATAATCAATTGCACTTGGAAGTAAAGGTGTATAGAATGACTAGAAATGAGAGAAAACAGGGGAAAAGCGGAATATGGATAGTGAATGCCAGGAGCCTGCCAGACAGGGAAAGAGGATGAGAAAGTGAAGCATTTATCCTCTTTCTCTCTCTCCTCTCTATCAGATAGTAAGTGGGAGCCGATTTCATTGTCTGCTCTCGACATTCGGGGAACCAAGAGTTAAGAGCTTCCCAATTAGGAAGGCTTTCCACATCAGGAAACTACTCGAGCGTTTGTGTACCATTGTCTATCAAAGTGACGAAGGGAAAGAGACCTGCTACTGTTGAACCATTTTCGAATATTGACTGATACTTTTGGTCAAAGGTTATCGTTCAGTGCCTCTGTTTGATAAGGTATTAGCTAATTGAACTTTTATTCTCCTTCTTTCCTGAAAGAAAAGCAGATTCTAAAAAAATACCACTTACTATATGGGTAAATTTGGTGATAAAGCGTTCATGCTTTTTATTTGTGTATGAAAATGTATGTTTTAGATTTGACTATGATAATAAATGCTTCATAAATGACTTTTTTATAAAAGCTTTGGTCAAAGCCTATTAGAATGTAGAAATTGTGGTGATTATTTAGATATTTGGAAAATATACTAGAAACATGATTTTTTTTCAAGTTTGAGGTGAGACAAATTATGGTGCATTTCATTAATATAATACTAGAAGAGGATTTATTTATTGATTTTGATTTAAAAATTTTGTTAGATTCCTCACATTACATACCATGTAAATCCCATTTTCATGTTTTTAAAAGCTATTTTAGACTAGCTCTAACTATTTAGCCCAGTCAAGGAAAGGTTATAGAGGGAAAAGTTGGGAAGACAATTTTTGACCCCACAGTTCTGTTAAGAGTAGTAAGGAGGTAAACATATCAAAAGTCCTCACCCCTACCCCCTGTGTTAAGGGGGTTTGAGTGGTTTAAAGGTACCATTTTTTGGTTACTCGCATGAAACTCAAAAACTATGTATCCTAAGGACTTGACTGTCATATAACAAATTAAAGATTACATATTTTCCTACAATATTCATCTTACAACTTCCTTCATATCTCATCTGGTTTTCGAGATATCATATATGATTTATATCTCATATGGTTTTCGACATTTTTGAAAAATACACGTCTGTTACCAATTTTTTTCTATTTCTGCTCTTATAACTTTTTGAAAATCGTTGTGAAAAATCCATGTTGATCGTGCTTATGGAGCATTAAATTCTCTTCAATTTGATTTATACTCTTACACTTTAACAAATTTCCCTACACCTTTTGCATCAGCTTTAGTGTTGAGTGTGAAATCTCCATTTTTGCAACAATAGACCAATTGACAAAGGAATTTGGAGGAAATATTTAAACAAAATTTTTGACTTTGCAGCTTTGTTGAGACTAGTTAGGAGGAGATCAGGATTCCTAACTCATGTTCGAAGGGGATGAGGGTGGTTTGAAATTTGTATTTTTCAGCGTTTTACTTCCACGCTCATATATTGAGAGCAATGCGTTCAACCGACATAACTATTCAAAAGTGAAGTTTGATAAATTCTCTACACTTTTTGTTCAATGAAATTTTGTGATATTCCCAACAGTTCCCGAGATATTCCTTTTTGAAGGTGTAGTCCAGTCAATATAGACATAAAAAAGGGGTGTTCTTGCAATTTATACTGTAGTTCTGATTTTTTAATATATTATTTGGGTACCTAAGAGAAGTCCAGAACCAATTTCTTCATGCAAAATTTCCTTGTGCTAGATACAGGTTGGCCCAAAAACCTCGTATTTTCGGCTCATTTTCCAGTTTTCAGCTATTTCTGCTAAATTTCGTAATCGGACAGAAACATTTGTTCCTGCCTTTTTTCTACATTTTAAAATTCTGAATAAAATGAGATCATTCGGAACTCTCTATCTCCAATGCGTGTTGAGTTATGATTTTTCAAAAATTAGTGAAATTTGAAGAAAAAATCAATTTTGATGAATTTTAGTTTTTGATCAACAATATCTTTCAATTGTTACCATTTAGATGTATAATTCAAAATCATATTTCTGTGTTCTACAATCTGAGATAAATAGAGCGTTCTATCTCATAGAGATTTCCAGGTACACCTGACAACAATGCTCCTTGTATTGTAAAAAACATCTAATTTTCAGCTTCAACCATCATCACCAACTACATCGTCCTCACATTGATATTTCGCACAATAACATAAGTTCATGAAATTATTTTCTATGAGAATCACCCGTTAGATGCACTTCATTCCACTATTTCCTAGTGGAGAGGCGCGCTTGAGGACACCTGAAGGATCATAATTTCAAACACTTATAACTTCTGACACAATGCTCAGATTTCGTACTACACTTCATTCTACTCGGCCAGTGTCACTTCTATATGATAAGAGAGAGTAGGGTTGTGTTTGTTCGTTTGTTCGCATCAAAACATGTCAACTTGTGGATTGCATACCGGAAAAACGGGAATGATTTAGATCTCCAAATTTTGAACATAGATTCTAAAAATATCAAAATCGTGCACCTCGAAGCCCAAATTTCAATTTTATTTCTAGATTTTTCAAAATTCATGTTTAAATTTGATTCATGGAACATCATACCGCATACCTACATTGTTGTAGATGTGTTTGTATAAAGGAAGCTCAAAGAGAAATTGATATGCTGGTAACAATGTGTTGCAATATGTGTTTCGATACAGGAAGCTCATGTTTCCATACCGGAGTTTTATACAAATGCTGGCAGCTTATAGCGATTGTGATAATATTATATTATTGTGAGTTGTTAAGTTTTGAATAACATTTTATTGATTAGAATATTTATTCTTTATTTATTTTATTTATTCTTTAGTGGCGCACTAAGAAATCTTTTGGCGATATTTTAACTCTAAGGGTGGGTTTTAAGGGTTTAAAGTTATTTTAGCATGTATATTCTTCTTATTCCAATATCTTAAAATTATAATTGAAATGTCCATACCATAATTATGTTAGTATAGAACTATAATCTAGAGAGAGTACCTCTTCGAAACAGTTGTTCTGGTAACTAAATTAAAAATTTTGTCAGGTTGGCATTAAGTTGAGTTGACTTTGTTATGTTGGCACCAAGTTGAAGATTGAAATGCATTTATCCAGGACCTCCTAAATACCAATTTATCAAGTTATACAAAATTAGCGTTATCTCAGCTTTTCTGCGTTTCCTCACCTTTTTCAATAATTGAAGGAAATATGTTAAAAAAAAAATCAGTACACAGGTTTAGCTGAGGTGGAAGAATTTTGTTCGCCAAAGACACGCCGATATAGTAACAGGTATTTTTCGAGATCAAATTGACATAATACGTTCAAATTCGGTACAGAGGTTCCGCTGTGGTCTACATGCAGGCGAGCGAAGCGAGCCCGCTGATCTCATTTTAGGACAATCCAGTCGGGGGTCCAGAATTCGGTACAGAGGTTCCGCTGAGGTCTACATGCAGGCGAGCGAAGCGAGCCCGCTGATCTCATTTTTGGACGATCCAGTCGGGGGTCCAGGGGGAAGAGCCCCCTGGCTAGACGGATATGGCGAGCGAAGCGAGCCTGACGGCTAGTTATTTATATATTCGTTTATTTCTCTTTTTTTTAGAAAACATGTTTACTTCAGAAAGTCCAAAATAGTAACTAGATGCTGTTAGTGTAGAATAGTACATAGTATATTAACAAATATTGTAGCAAACATAGTAAATCGAATTCATAGTATATCTATTTTTGTAATTGATAATGTGTTTGTTTTTTGAAGTATGAATGTATTGTTATTTTGATGAGTGATAGTAGCTTAACCTAGATTTTGATTTGGACTGTAGTATAAATAATTTGAAAATGGACAGTTTTGGGCATAAGCCTGTTGTGCCTCCTCATATAACTGTAAAAATAATTCTATGACTGAGAAATGAATAAATAAATACTAGAAATTTTATGAACAGTAGACTTCACGCAGTATTCTCATCCACAAGTACCTGAATGAAACTATAGACCTTATGGAAATACAGCAATAGACTGGCTTCTCCACACTTCTGTGTAATCACTTCTCAGCTGATTTATGATGAATAATTCTAGTCTGATTTTTACTCTTATATTGGCGTATGAAGGAGGCTCCTTTTTCCTATTATATTATCCTTGAAATGCAAAATTTCCAAAAACCTTGTATATACGTCGACGCGCAATTAAAAAAGGAACATACCTGTCAAATTTCATAAAAATCTATTACCTCGTTTCGCCGTAAATGCGCAACATATAAACATTTAAACATTAAGGCCGGTTACAGAGCTCGACCAACCGTCAGTGAGTATGTACCATTCTGACTGTACGCATCGATGAATCAGTTTTACACATTCAGAGCTCGACCGACCGTCAGTGTGTATGCATCATCCTGACCATCCGTTACATTAGTTTTTACTGAAATACATCAGTTTTTCTGACTCACAAAATGGACGCCTTTACAGATTGCAGCTTATTATCTTCGTAAACGAAAGATTAAAAGTCGTAGATATCAAGTTCACCCGATGGTCGCCCAAAGAGCATTTCAAAGGGAATTTAGTACCATTATATACATCATTGCTTGGGGTGAAGATACATTTTTCAACTACCTCAGAATCTCCATCAGAAATTTTGATGAGTTATTTCGAGCTTATATCACCATTGGGAATACTTGCAGTCACTTTAAGCTACGGATCAAATAAATGTAGATAATATTAATAATATATGTTTTTTCGATAAAAAATTTAGAAATGATTGAAGAAATGTATAGAAAAACTCTGAATTCAAATATGACACTATTAATATTGAATTCATTCATTATGCTATTCAATTCAATATCAGCTGATTGTCGGGCAGAGGTGTCAGCACATTGGTTATGTTGCGATCGGGATACTGATCAGTACAGCTCTGAAAGCTTCTATTTGTTCCGCGTCAGTGGACCGATGGTCTTCGTACGCTGTATAAAACGCATGGTCCTGACCGTGTGCATACGTGCCGTCAGTCCTGCTCTGAACGAATACATGGAATATCTATGAAGACAAGCGCGACTGACGTACGCACTGACGGTCGGTCGAGCTCTGTAACCGGCCTAAGAGAAATGCCAAACCGTCGACTTGAATCTTAGAACTCACGTCGCTCGGTCAATAAACTATAAATTCAATCTTTCGTTACAAATTTTCTATGCTTCTACACTCCAGAGCAAAGCTCGGTCCCCCGATATTTATTATAATGGAAGCAAATTCTTTCTGAAATCAGTTCAGAAAAATAATTATTCAGCATCATACTTGTTGTACTACTATCGGGTAGATGTCAAAGATGAGAACAACAGAGAGTATAAGCCAACTGAGTTTAGCAAATTCATAAAAAAAATGTTTTCACTTCTATGGAGAATTTATCTTTGGAATTCACATACTCATATACCAGCCCATTGTGATTCAAGAGGTAATGTTCTTGGATAGTAGCTTAGCATAAAATAAAAATTTAGTACAACTTCAATGTGTACGTTCTGTGTACAGTAAATTGTTCCAGTTCCAATCGTAAATTGTTCCATCAAGTGACTAGTGCAAAATGTTCCCATGGAACGCCATTTCAAAATCGTTGGTTTAAGCTTTTGGCGCGCACATATGAAGTTGATTTACACTAAAATGTGTCGTTTAATAGCTGCGTGAATGAAGAAAGGCTGTTTTACAAACTTACCGTCTAGAAAAGTGTGCATTTCTTTTATTCCATTACTCTCAAATTTTCTATAGAGAAAAATTCATTTAATGAATGGTTATCAAACATCATATTGTCGGTTATGTATTCTATGGCTATGCTATGGTAAACAAACTATCAGCGCATGCGCAGAGAAGCAAGCAGACTACAATAATCAACCAATGAGAGCTTAGATAGTTGGAACTGTACCAGGGGCCCGTTTCACAAAGGTACAAGTAGGTTACAAGAAGTCTTGTTGCCAACCATGGTTTTGGAGAAACTTGTAGTTACAATGAATTTCTACAAGTTTACAAGTGATTTGCTTGTTACAAACAAGTGTTTCACAAAGATTTTCATTGTGGTCAACATTTTTTGTCGAAATTACTTGTTCGTAACTATGAAATTTCTACCGAGGTGGAAAGCTATGTAAAGGATTTACAAGTGATCATTAAAATGATTTTAAATATTCAATCAATATTTCTAATAATCAAAAATGCCCTATATCCCTCTAAAATTCATTATTTTGGAAATATATGCATCAGGAAATTAAATTTAATAAATTTCCAAAATAGTTATTAATGTGTTACCTCATAGGTTATGTGTACTATAGTATATATACACAGTATATAATGTATACATTATATATAGTACATCTACTATATATATACAGAGTACATATAGTGTGTAGGTTACAAATTCAGCAATAAATGAAGTAGACTGTACAAAAAAACATTATATTGCTTTCAAATATTTTCAAAGTAATTATTGAAAAGTACAAGTAACCTTTATAAAGGATGAAAAAATGAAATCATCATGGAAATAGGTTATGTTTACTATTGAAGTACTTGTAGACTTGTAAACTTGTAGATCATACATTTTTGTGAAACATGAGTACTTGTAAACTTGTAACTACAAGTACTTGTTCGTAACCATGGTTGGTAACAATACTTGTACCTTTATGAAATAGGCCCCAGGTCGGACAATTTACCACGCTTCGACTGTGGGGCAGGATTTTGGAACTGGAACTGGTTTCTGGTACAGAATCTGTCAAAACTCTTCCCATGGAACGCGGAACTTTTTACCTGGTAAATTGTGAATCAGACTATTTACCACATTCCATGTACACAGAACGGGCCCATCATTTTACTAAATCCCTTTTTTCTGTATTAACTGGGATAATACCAATTATTCATATCTCATCATCATTCTTTCCAAGCACAAGTTAAGGCTCATTTTCTGTTAGGGCTTGTACTGTACTTGTGAATTCTGTATGATAGAGATTGGAAACAACTATATTTATCATTTCAATCCCATAAGATTTTAAAGATCTTATCAAATAATAGAAAGAAGTTTGAAAACAAATTGTATTTATTGAGTGGAGTTCATTATTTACAATACATTATCCAATTTTTCAGTTGAATTACATTTCTCAATTAGTAAGGAATCTTTCGAGACTTCGGAATCCAGAAGATAGTTTTCAATGTACTTTTCAATGTCTTCTGGAATGTTACTATTTTGCTTGCGGTCTATTGGACTGATAACTTAAAAATACAAATACTATGCCTCGGCTAAATATTCATGGTGCAAGTGTTCTAGAATTTTGGAGCTGGGCTCTCAATTTTACTGTAGTCCAAGTTTGGCGAGTAAAACTGAAACAATTGAAAATAAAATTCAATGATATTCATTACCAAGAAAATGAATTTGAATAGCACAAAGAGCTGTTACAAGAACAAGCCAAACACTCTCATTCAAAAAATTACAAGTCTACCACACAGCAAGGAGATTACTGTCCGCTGAGAGTCATTATCAGTAGATTATGAGTATTCTTTTGAAAACCGAAGAGTAATCAGTAAGAAAAGTAAAGGTTTACGCTTGAATATTGAAATTTGCTTTTGATAAAGAAAAGAATGATATCAAATAAAATGTGATGGTACAAAAGATCATATACCGGGTGCGACAGCAAAACTTCCTTTTTTAAAGTGAACGCCATCCAGTCAGCTGATGTCGTAGTAGAGCGCAATTGATCTCGTAAGATAGGTCAGACTATAAAGTTTTCTTCCCGACATATCCAGTCGCCATCATGCAATAGAACAATGAGAAGATGGCATTTGCCGTTGAGACTTATATTTCGAGTGGATGTTCTGTGATCACAACCCAGTGCGCATTTCGGAATCGCTTTAATTCAGCCCCTTTGACTACTGTCCCGGACCGGAAATCAATTGTTACGTGGGTCACTACGTTCAAACAAACTGTAAGTGCGACAAGATGAGGAGCTGAAGTCGCTCGGCCCATTAGGTCACCTGAGAACATTGAGGCAGTGAGAGTTTCAATGTTGCGATCACCACAGCGTTCTGCGCGCAAACATGCGTCTGCTCTTGGACTTACCGATCGTTCTGTGAGACGAATTCTTCATGATGATCTTCATTTCCATTCATACAAGATGGCAATTGTGGAACTTTCTGAACGTGACTTCAATTGAGGGAACACTTTCCAGGACGCCTCATCTCAATTAGGAGCGATTTGGAGTGGTCAGCCCGATCTCCCGATTTAAACCCTTGTGATTTTTTCTATGGGGGTTTTTGAAATCCCTTATTTATGTAAACTGTCCGAGGACCCTAAAAGATTTGAAGACCAATATCAGGGAAGAAATTGCTAACATAACGCCTGCAATGATGGCAGGAGTCATGACAAACGCCTGAAATCGGTTTACTCAGTGTATGGCCGTCACCTACCTGATTTGGTATTCAAAACTAATTGAATACAAAACTTTATATATGTGTCTACATTACAAAAAATAAATACACACTTTCTGATCCATACAAAGAGCTTTATTTACTTCAAAAAAAGAAGTTTCGCTGTCGCACTCTGTATAATAATATGTAAATCCAATAATCCACACATCCCCTTTTTCGCTCTACACTAAATTGAAAATTCAATAATATTGTGAACGAGATTTATTAACTTTGTGAATAAATTGATCAAAAATGGAAAACTTTTGTAATAGTTTTAGTTTAGCATCATAGAAAAGCACATAAGTTTGCATGCAGTTGTCAGCGACCAGAGATATTCAACTTAAATACCTAAATAATAAAGCACAACTTATGAAACTCAAGTTTTATTCCAAATCTCCTTCAAATTCATAATCAATAATCGTATTTATTTATTTTTATTTATTTATTTATTTATTAGATAGAGCGAACAATACAATAGTCGGAAAAGAAAAAACAGGCTATTGCCCAAAACTTCTTCAATTTCCTGATTTTGGCACAAATCGTCCAAATATTATGTGGGTTATGTTACTTCAATTTCAACACCAAATCTTCAATCTGAAACTATGAATCAGAATAAAACAAAGAATTTCAAATTTAGATAGATTGATAATGAAACTTCCGTTAAAACAAAAACCAAACTTCAAATATTCACAAAATATAGAATGAAATCACTTAAATTTTGAGATCGAAAATATCACTTTCACCATTAGTATTATTCAAATAGGCTAGCATAAATGTTTATTAGCCTATAGAATCAAGTCCCGTAACCAACATAGAAACAATATGAAGTATCTATTACCAATCAGTAATTTAGTCTTGTGTGGAGTGAATATTTTAATATTAAGTACATAACTCTATTTTGCACAATCTAATGAACTAAATTCAGAAAGAGAAGTTTTGGGCTAGCGCCTGTTTTTTCTTCCCAATATTGCAATGTCTTTGACCTGATGAATATGAATATAATCAAAACGAGAATTAAAGCAAATTTAAATGCTATGTGATTCATTTTAAAATTAAAACTGCATATAATAGCATACCCATTAAGATTGAGAAAGTCAATATAATGACCCTGATTCTCAAGCAAAGACTGTAGCTGCGGCAAGTCAAGATGGCTGTGGACGCTGTTCACAAGTCTCTATGTGGTCACTGTAATAAATCTATTACCTAATTCTGGTGATGGTGCAATCATGTGTGATCTGTTCTGTGTCATGTGGTTTCACTCGAAATGTGCTGATATTTCTTCAAGTGATCTTTTGAAGATTGAGGAACTGGGAGATCGATCTAGATGGTTTTGTTCAGCATGTAATTTGAGGTTAGGGAGGGGAGCTGCGTAAAGTTGGTGTTGAACATGTGCTATCATTGTCTATGGAGGTACGTGAATTAAATATAAGAATGGATTCTTTCAGTGACTCTTCTTGGAAAGTTAGAGATTTTAATAGATAAAAAACTCAATGTAACATCAATTTCCCAATGTGTTGAAACCTGTGCATGATTAAACCTGTTGGATGTGAACCTGAACAACATCAGCTGATATCGACAGGTCGTAAAAAATCGATTGTTAAAATCGATATTGTGGACGATGGACTATCGATTGCAAACACAAATCAACTTGACATTGAAGATGAAAGTAAACAAATTATGACGTTGACGGGAATGTTTCAGTTTTAAACTCCCACCATAGTTTTGAGTCAGTGACTGATCGGGTGGACAATAACACCTGGTCTTCTATCGTAAAAAATCTAAAAATCCTTTAGTTAGGAACACTGTAGTAAATAATTCCAATACCTTGAATGACAAGCGTAATATTACACGTACATCATACAATAAGGTAGCTTCTACTCATAATAAGGTTGCTATCAGTGACAATAATGTACCAGTAGGTGGTGGACTGGCTCATCAGTCTGCAAATAAAACAATCTTGGGAAAAATGGAAAAGAATAAAGCATCTATTGTTTCTCGGAAGAAATTTATTACTGGTAATCTAACTGGTAACCATAACCTAACAGTTACTGACCGAAAGATATTTCTTTTTGTCTCTAGATTTTCACCTGAAACTACTTGTGAGAACGTTAACAAATTTCTGAAAGAACAAAATGTGAATGGCACTGTAGTTGAAAAACTTGTTTCGAATCACCCATCATCATACACATCTTTCAAGTTTGGAGTTCCAGCCAGTGCTTTTGATAGTGTTTACAGCGGAATTCTAGCCTTCTGAAACCTATCTAGCTAAATACTTTACAAAGAAAGCAACTAGTGGGGACCAGATTTTTTAGACCAGAGCAAAATACAGACCAGACCAACCTAGTAGTTGTGCACTGGAATGTTCAATGTGTTGTCGGTAAAATGGACGAAATTATTTTCATTTTAAATAAAATTTGTGTTGACGTTCTAAGTATCTGCGAGCACTGGCTGTCACTACATGAGCTTGCTGATTTTGTGCTACAGTATCTGGTTATAGCTGTATCAGTTCTTTTTGTAGGCCTCATGGACGAAGGGGGGGGGTTCAGCCATCTTTGTGAGGGTTGGTCTTGAGGGGTCTGAGCTCTCTTACATTGTGGATTTGGTGGTGCAGCATGTCTGTGAAATTTCGGCTGTGTTTATTAAGAACCTAAACATAATTTGTCTTGAGGTATACAGAGTTCCACTAGAAAACAATTTTGAAAATTTTATTGATACTCTTTGTAGGGTTTTGGAGTTGCTAAATAGCAGAAATAGGTCGAATGCTTCTTTCATACTGTGTGGCGATTTTAATATTGATATACTATCAAATTCTAGTCATTCTATGGTGTTGAAGAATTTATTGCTTAGTTTTAATCTTAGTTTGACTGTAAAAGAAATTACTAGACCGAACATTTGTGGGCATCGTCTATTCATACCAATAGAATAATCTCTGTGAAGGTTGAACCTATGGTAGTGTCGGATCATTTTGCAATTGTTTTTAAGTGTATGTTAGAGTCGAATTATTCTAGTCCTGATAATTCCAAAAATTATATCAAGTGTCTAAGAAGAATAGCAAGGCCTTTGTCTAGTTATAATGTTCCTATTTTTATAGCATTGACCAGTAAGATAAATTGGATTGAAATCTATACTATTGCTTCACTTGAATATAAATTTACTTTTTTTAACCAAAAATTTTAACGGCTGTGAATCTATCTTTTCCTGTTAAACATGTTATGTGGAAGAGAAAGAATGCTTATATTGGTAAATGGTATGATGATATCAAACAATAAATTGAAGAATCAATGCTTACTTATGTAGGCCTATGAGTTGTTCAAACGATCAGGTCTACATCATTTAAAAGTTAGATATAATGAACTTAAAAACTCATTTAGAAAAACTGTAAGGAGGGCTAAATTTGAGCATAATATTGTAACCGTGTATTAACAGCAAAGAATAAACCTAAAGAGTTATGGTCTATTGTAAAAGAAAATCTTAATAAGAATGTTTTGAATAATGTTAATGTAAATGACTGTCTAACAGCTGGTGGTTTTAATGATTTTTTTTATTGAGAGTGTTAGTAATATTGTTCAGAGTGTACCTACTTCTGTTAATGATGTTTCTTTTTATCTTGAAAATTTCAAACTAAATGTTCCTATAATAAATTCATTTTCTTTTTCATTTATTAGTGTTGAACAAGTGTATAAACGAGAGAAAGGCCAAACAAATATGGGAAATGAAACCTATTGGAGTGAGGCAAAGAGGACGACCAAGAATATCGTTTGAAAACCATGTCGAAAGAATGGGGCTGCTAGGGGTAAAAACTGGCAGCAGATGAAAAGATTGGCTGAGGATCGTGGGGAGTGGAGACGCTGGGCCGAGGAATCTTCAAACCACCCTACGCTGTGAGGCAGAAGGGGATCGAGAAAGAAGAAGAAGAACAACAAGTGTATAATGCTGTATTGTCTCTTAGTAATAGTGCTTGTCTAGATATTTATTGTTTGAATTCTTCTATAATGAAATTGGCTGCACCATTTATTTGTGAGGTTTTGAGTTACCTTAATATGTGTATTGAGAATGGGGTTTTCCTGAATGCTTAAAATTAGTTCAAGTGATTCCATTATTGAAAAAAGGTTCACCTCTTGACTACAATAATTATAGGCCAGTGTCTATTATACCTATAATTGCAAAGATTTTTGAGATTATACTGTATAATCAAAGTGTACAATACTTCGAAAAGAACATACTTTTTACTAATAGTCAATTTTGTGTAGTTGAGAAGTTGATATTGTGGTAATTATTCATATTGAATGAAAAAGACTAAGAAATTGTCAAAAAACCACTGATTTATTGATAATTAGAAACTAATTATTTAGTTATTGATAATAGAAGCTAATTAGTTTCTAATTATCAATAAATCAGTGGTTTTTTGACAATTTCTTAGTCTTTTTCATTCAATAGTCAATTTGGTTACTGAAACAATAGAGGTACTCATACTGCTATCTCAGGTACTCATACTGCTATCTCAGAGTTCTTGAGGAATGGAATTAGCTGGCTAGATGGAAAAATGAAGGTCACGAGTAGCTTTTATGACATGTCAAAAGGTTTTGATACCATTTCACATGTTTGCTGATGATCTAGCAATACAAGTCAACTGTGAGAAATTATTTGACAACATAAATATCCTCAATTTTATCAATGCAACTATCGAAGACTGGACAGCTGCAAACTCTCTTTGTCTCAACAAAGACAAAACACAGTTGTTAAAATTTGATTTAAGTGGCCGATGTGATATTAATCATGTGAAGTTTCTAGGCATCACATTACAAAATAATTTAAAGTGGGAGAAGCATGTCAGCTTACTGTGTAGTAAGGGGTCTAGAGGTATTTTTATGCTTAGCAGATTAAGGCATATTGTTAGTCATGATGACCGTGTTCACTGCTGTTTATTATGCATATATTCAGTCTCATTTGGCATATGGCATTGTTGCATGGGGGAGAGATTCAAATGTGAAGAAACTTTTATATTACAAAAGAGAGCTATCAGAGTAATTTGTAATAAGGATAGTAGAACCCATTGTAAACCATCGTTTAAAAGCCTAAGAATCATGACAATTACTGCACTCTATGCTTTTGAATGCATGATGTACACAAAGAAAAATGTAAACAGTTTTCCAATCAATAGTAATGTTCACAGCCATTTTACTAGACAGGCTACAGCACTCAGAAGGGCTCAGTGTAACTACCACTTTATGTTGAATAGTTTTGTTGAGTTTGGAAAAAGAATGTACAATAAGCTACGTTGAAATAAAAGAGCTTGAAATTAGACAGTTCAAAATTTGTGTGGAAAATATTTTAATTGACTGCTGTCCTTACAGTATAAATGACTTGATGTAATGCATAAATAATGTGATGTAATTTGTAATTTTTATGAACTGTGATATATTGATGTAAAATTTGTTTTAATTGACTGCTAACCTTACAGTTTGAAATACTAAATAATGTGATGTAATTATATGACCTGTGATAAATTGTTAAAATTGTGATTAGACCTATTTGTATATTTTTTGACGATGTCTTGCATTATTGTTTTTAATGTTCTGACAATAAACGAATCTTGAATCTTGTATCAACGGCTATATGCAACATATAATATATACAGTAATAGACTTCAGCCATTAATCAGTCGTCACGCGGCTGGAGTAGTGCAGTAGTCACTTAGAAATTGGGCCTTTATTTATGTAGGTTTTATGAATTATCAAACATTAATGTTTATTTTATATGAAGATTTTTCAAGTTACACAGTTTCCAAACCAAATTCATGATGATTACTAAAGGAAAGGCTTTTTTACACACAACAAAAAAATGTACCAACTGAATCATAATTTAGTTATGAATAGTAGTTTACAGATTTGATTTTGATTTTAGCAACTGTAAAGTTAAAAATTTGTTTTGCGATTTTTTTTCCTCAACAAGATGTATTGTCTTAATTAGAGGTTGATGGAGTTTATTTACAGAAAATGTAGTGTTATCATACCTTGTACTGCTTGTTGGAGTATTCGTTCCATGGTTCATCGTTCTTCCTGGTCCATGAAACATCAGGGTTCCTGGTGGCAAGCCTCAGGGTATAGAAAGTAGCGCCTGTTGCTCCAACCAGGACACACACATACAGAGGGATCAGCTGAAACACAGTAACATCATATACGATTCAATTATTTAAAGTGCATTTGACTGAACAATAGGATATTAATGGAGAATGTATCTACCTGCCCAAACAGAACAAAATTTAATTGATCACGATGGCGGTGTCACAGATTTGTGGGTTAAGTGGAAGGGGGGGGGCTCTTATTGCCTCAATTTCGCCCACATCACTTTTGAAATTGTAAAGTGTAAATAAGAGGCATTTATCTATCTAACTATCTCTGGCATCTTCACAAAAAAGTCATTGATATTATAGACTTTTCCCATCAGCCTCTCAAACGGATCTTGACGAATCTGTTTGTGGCTCTTGCCTAGAAGTTCTTTGATCGTGTGCTGTCTGCTGATTTTTGGACGGAGGGGACTTTAGTTAAAAAATACATCCCTGCAAACAGGAGAAATAAGCAATCATCTAATGTTTTTTTAGGCAGTCCAAAACTGGCTCCTCAACTGAAAGACTAATCAATTCTGACGATTGTGTTTCCATGCATGATTTTCCTTGTGATAAACTGCTTTTTGACATGCTTTTTTATAATGTGCAATGCATTAAAAATAAAGTATTTTTTTATAAAGCCTATTATATCGAAGATTTTTGAAATTCTTATTGCTGAGCAACTCCTTGCTTATTGTGACCAGTGCGGCCTGTTTGCGACCACCCAGTTTGGTTTCAGGAAAAATAGATCCACCACTGATGCAGTAGATTTCCTGCTTTCCAAGATATTTGATTGCTTTGAGGCACGTGGACTTGCTGGGCTCACCTTGTGTGATCTCAGCAAGGCCTTTGATACAATGGATCATGCAATTCTCGTGGACAAGCTTAGGCATTATGGCGTGGGACCGTCTCCTCTCAAACTGATTCAGGCCTACCTGGGGGGTCGCAGACAGGCGGTGCTGGCTAATGGAGTTCTCTCTGAGATCAGGGATTGTGTTGACTGTGGAGTGCCTCAGGGCTCTGTCCTGGGGCCTCTGTTGTTTCTTATTTCAGTTAACGATATAGCACAGGTGGATGGCAGGTGTGTTGTCTGTTATGCGGACGACACCACCTTCTTCAATGCTGGTCGTGAGATGGGAGGACTGAGGGCAGCTATGGTGGAGACTGGAGCATTTGCATCGGACTGGTTCTCTGCCAATCGCTTCCTCCTCAATGAAGACAAAACTCAGTCTATTGTGTTCAGTCTCAGAAATGGGAATGAATACAATTTTGCGCCTGTCAAACTGTTAGGGTTTACCCTTGACAGGAAGCTCTCATGGGGCGAGCACATTGAGACAGTTTGCGCCAGGTTGAGCAGAGTGGTTTTCCTGCTGAGGGGTCTCAAGCACAGTGTGCCACCTCATTATCTTGAAATGTGCTATTTTGGCTTTTTTCAGAGCGTGATTTTATATGGCCTCCCCCTCTGGGGTGGAGCCACAGATGTCGCCCGAGTCCTTCGTCTCCAGAAGAGGGCCCTGAGGATTATTTGTGGGGCTGGTAGATTAGCCCACTGTCGCCCACTCTTTATCAAAGAGAGGATCCTCACCGTCTTCTCCCTCTATGTTCTCCATACCCTTTGCAGAACACATGCGAACGTGGGGTTGCTCGTGACCCGACAGAGCTTCCACCCATATGAGACTAGGGGTAGACTCAGGCTGGATTTACCCTACCAGAGGCTGAGCAGAACTCGAACTGGTCTGGCTCATATGTCTATCAGCCTCTATAATAGGCTGCCTCTGTTGGCCAGGGATCTGCCTGCAGTGCGGTTTCGAGGGGCTCTGAGGAGCCTGCTGACGGATCACCCTCTGTACTCACTCCGTGAGTTCTGTATGTTGGAGAGCAGTGTGGTGAGTGCCTATTTTCGTATTTGATTTCTGCCTCTGGGCAGTTGTTTTTTTTACATTTTTGACGTGTCCCAGTGGGCTTCACTTTAGTGATCCCTTTTATGGACTTATTCAAATAAATACTAAAAACAAGGAAGACATTAAGACATCACTAGACGCGCCCTCACCGACTCTGGTAAGTAGTTAAACATCCTCAGCGCCAGCACCGGGAAACAGTCCCTCACGCCTCAACTTTGACAAACGACAGCTTTGTAGTAGGAGTGTATTTGAGTCGCCCTCACCGAATCTGGTAAGTGGTTAAACATCCTCAGCGCCAGCACCGGGAAACAGTCCCTCACCCCTCAACTTTGACAAACGACAGCTTTGTAGTAGGAGTGTATTTGCTCTCTTTGCTGTAGCATTGTAATGTTGCTCCTTAAATACAGCAGTGAAACCAGGATATAGCGTCCACAAACTGTGCGAATACCTAAATTGGCTGGCAATGTGCATCAAACTTGGTATATATGTGATGATTCAAAAAGATTTATTTTGGAGCAGTAAAATATCTCTCGCATGAGATGAAAGACACCAGATCAGGATACCATACTGTATGCGGCTACCAATCACTGCTTGTTACAACTTCACCAATTGCTCAATTCTCAGCAGCGCTCACAACTTCCTGAAACGACATAATTGTATGACTATCGACTGCTTCTTGCACACTCCAAGAATATGGTGCTTCCAGGTCAGAATTGAATTAATATTGCATCCAAGGAGAGTGACAGGTGCCTCGTTAAGATCTGTGCTACCAAGAGTACACATCACTTTTTGGGTTTTTCCTTTGTTGAGAAACGACTTATTTGCCTCTCGATTCTGCCGCTGTGGGTCCCTCACCCTTATCGATGATTGAGGTATCATCCGCGAACATAATCAGGAACACATAAGGCTCAAGCTCCGTTGTCCGTTCACACCATGAGGTACATGTTAAGACGCACCTATTAGTAAAACAACTTGCTTACGTACAGCAAGTGATTCACCACCTTGCACCACACTCTGACCCAAAAACCATATTTGGAAAGGCTTTTCTAGTAGGACCCTGTGAGACATACAATTGAAAGCTTTAGTCAGGTCACAAAAACACTAGACTGAATGATCTCTCTTTCTTGAAACCCTTATAGATTCTGTCTATTAGAGAGTAGACTGTAGCTGATGTAATTGACCACCCCTTCTTAATTCATGCTGCATGTCTCCTTACAGTCTATGATATATCATAGTAGGCTTCCTATGAAACCTCTACAATTTCAATATGATCATGAATCGTCAAATTCTATTTCAAAACTTTATTGAGAAAAGCATAGCCTCATTAGCCTACATTATACTTCCTGAAAATTACTTAGCCTATAGTGAACTTTCTACCCAAACTATACATCGGTATGTATATTCTCAATAAGTAAAAAGCTTTTCAGTCACAGAATGAATAGTTTTATTTTATCCAAATAAGTGAAACATAACTAAAAATTATAAGTTTTATAATAATGATGACGTATCTTGCCTTTTGTCTATTTTATAGGTTAAGGTCAGAGTAAGATTTTTATGTAGATCTACTCAATTACATAATAAACCAACTATCTTCAGATTTATTGGAAGAAAAATATAATTATTAGCCTATATTAATTTGGAAAACCTTTGGATAACTTTTTATAAACATTTTTGTAGAGAAATAGTAGGCTACAGGCTCAGCCTACTTTTTCCTTCAATGTCACAATTATGTTATGATTGTAGTATTTTGTACAATAAATTAATGGTTTTCTTTTTCAATGAAATTGAGATAATAGCAGAACAGGGTAAATTTTAGATTTGTATAAAGAGTAGGTCTACCTAGGCAAATGAATTTGGAAGACAATCTTAGGTTGGGCAGACTATATCACATTATTCATCAGAAAACTCAAGACTATGGAAAGTAGAGAGTATTTTTAGTATTAGAATAATTTAACTTACCGATGGATGTGCTTTCAAACTAGCCAAACTTAATCCCTTCATTTTTAAAACGTTTTCTTCCTCAAAATAGATTATTAAAAATGACCTTCCTCTGTGAGTGTGAAGAAAAGTTGAAACCAAAAACGCAGACGCAAGTCAGCTGAAATTGAAAAGATATAGAAGGCAGTGAAAATTAAGAACAGTTTTTGAATTTATTAAAAAATATTAGAATGAGTTCCAAATCTCAACAATTCAACATTTCAATAGAATGATATTCTTACTAATTTTTAAAATCAATTTGTTCAAAACTCATGAAATTGATGAATATTTTTGCTGAAATTTTATTCAACTGAGGAAAATGAAGGCTGCAGCTGCAGCTGACAGCAAAAATCATATGTTTTGAAATGCTTCCTGCCACGTTATGGCTGCCAATATGATTACGGTTGTTTATCGAATGATTGAATTAAACTTAAATTTCCAGAATTACAATTAAGTTCTTGTAAAGTGCTCAAAATCGTGTGTTTTCTAGTTTATTCATCTTAAAATGGGCTCACAAACATTAGAACGTATAATTTTAGGATTACTTTTTATAACACATCTAGCCTTCGGTGTAGAACTAACCTTCGAATTGCTTGACAACGCCAAAGACTGCTTTTATGAGGATATAAAAATTAACACGTCAGTTACTGTTGAATATCAGGTTTGTTTTTTATTATTATTTTATACTTATTTTATTATTATTAGTCTTCAATAAAATATAGCCAGTTCTATTGCTAAGTGAACTCTTGCTAGTTTCATGGTCCACCGGCACAATAAACCGTGAAGATTAGCCTATTCAGATTTTTAAAATAAGCTTGTACAATGTACATTGCTAATTTTTTCTATTTTTAATACCAAGTGACGTATTGTAATAATGTCCCGTATTAGTAATAGAATCTGCAAATACAAAATCACGTCTCATATATTCTATGAACCCTACTTGGTTTTGTTTCTAAATGAATATCGATTACGTTTCATTTGTTAAATAGTAAATTTGTCACTTTTTAATACTTTATACGTCGAATGAAACTAGATTTTTGTTTAAATTTTTATTGGAACAGGAACATTATATTTATATAGGCATTTGTCAAATTCAAAATAAGGTCGGTTGAGTCACGTTTGTTTAGGAGTGGGATTGGTAAATCTGGACTTGGAACCTAAACTTTTCAACACAATAGTTCTTATACTGGACTTTTATGAAGTGTAGTAAGTTAAATTTGCTTTTCTGATTTTCTAAGAAATATCTTGAGATTTTTAGAGATTTAGTCAAATAATTTATTAAGCTATGTACATCTTCTTACAAATTATACTATGACTTTTCAGTGATTTATTCACTCTACAATACTGAAAACTCATTTTCTCTCCATTACATGTGTTGTGCGATGAGCGATTGCAGATCATTTCTTCCATGAGTAGAGTAGTATGCAGCTAATTTTAAAATGTACAAATTCATGACATTTCTTATCTGTATTTCAACAACAATAATATGCTTACAGTAACCTAGGAAATTGGTTTAGATCATGATTTGTACTAGTAACTTCAAAGTTTCATCAACACTAGAATAACTACCCAATACAAGCAAACAGTATTAAACAATAGACTGGAAAATTCATCAATAAAACTATAAACTATCTTACGATCGTCGTCATTTTTAAGCACTTGACAAGAGTGTTGAAGCGGCATTACAGTTGATTCTTTTCATAAATTCAATTATTTGAGAAAATCCTATGCATGATAACCTTTCATTGAATTCTGACTAGTTATTTGAGAAATTTTTCAATGTAATCTTATATTATTCTAATATGTTCGTCCCCGAGAGAAAAATTGTTCTGAACAATCAGCATAAAATTAAATCAAAAAGAGCAAAATCAAAAAGCTGGTATACTCCGCAATTGGCACAAATGAAAAATAAAGTACTATTAAATATAAATATTTATAGAAGAAATGAAACAGAGGAGTCTAGGACAGCATATATTAACATTAGAAAGGCATATACGCAGTCACTCAATGAGGCTAGAAAGAGATATAATATCAATGAGATTGAGTCTAGTGATAATAAGTGTAAAGCCGCTTGGAGAATAATCAAATCAGTTCAGGAGCAAGCCCATTCCATTCTATTAACACCTGATGAGTTGAGCACTTTTTTCTTGGATTGTGCAAGACGCTCAAGACAAGATTGCTCAGCCCAATAAAACAGCTCGAAATCTATTGATGCAGAATCTTGATTTTTCGGATCAGAATAAACAAAAATTTTCATTTCAGGAAATCTTCCCTTGTGAAGTACTTGATGCCGTATTTAGCCTTGAATCATCAGACGGTGTAGACATTTATGGCTTCTCAAATAATCTATTACAGAAAATTATTAGAAATATTCTTGATCCTTTAACTTATTGTATAAATAGATGGAAGTGCTCAAAATTTCTAGAGTTGTCCCTGTTTATAAGAAGGGTCCCAAAGACAATCCAGGTAGCTAGAAACCCATATCATTAGTGCCATGCTTTTCAAAGGTTCTTGAGATTATAATACATCGGCAAATATACAAATATCTTATTGCGCACAACATCATCATTATTGCTCAGCATGGTTTTGTGAAGGGTAGGTCCACAACAGGAGCTATGGATGCTCTTGTCGAGAATATTTTGAGATCTTTTGAAAATAGAGAATTTGCTCTGTGACCTGAGAAAAGCATTTGACTGTGTAGTTCACTCCTTGCTACTTGATAAGTTACAATTCTATGGTGTTTGTGGGGAGGAACTTGAAATGTATTTATTTAATATTTAAACATGTTTATTAAAACGTATCTGATGGGACATAAGCAAGTGGTATTTGTGGAAACTGTCACCTGGTCATATGGGACATATATATGAATCATATATTTATCTCATATTGATCAGGATTTTAGAGTTTTAAAATTAAAAAAATCAATGAACAGTGTTTTTGTCTTTGAACAATCTTTGTCATCGACAGAAAGATTGTTTATTTCATTTGTTGTCAAAATTAACGTAGCTTCTCTTTTGTTTCTAATAACAAACGTGCCGCTTGTGTGACAGATAAAAATATGTACTTGAAATGGCTTTCATGTTTGGCATTGACTGAGTTTATATTAATACCCAAAATTTAACTTTTGAGAGAGCTCGTTCGTTAGGACTGTGAGTCAAGTCCGGCTGATCCAGTGAAAAAAGCAAGATTTCGTTTTGTTTTATAACACAGTTATTCTGTCACAGATCGGGCAGTTTAAAAATAATTGTATTGTTAAGGGAGACGGGTTCTGAGCCTATTCATTGGTTCAGTTAATATTTGTTCTTATAAAATACTAAAGTCGCGAATAAACCAGTGGATGCCAAAGTGGGAAGCCATTTCAAAAAGGTAGGTGACTACTGAATCATTGTTCTTTAAATTTTCATAGCCACAAAGATTCATCATTAGCATCAAGCGAGTGTTTTCCCCATAAAATTTATATTAAAATGTTTTTATAATCAAACTAATCTTGTTTTGTTTTAATGTATAATGTTAAAGACTCATTAAAGTTCTAGTTATTCTGTTCTCTTTTGTTATAATAGTTTTCCCCCTTACATAATTGGTGTAGGCACATTGTGCTTACAATACAGGTGGTCGAATTTAGCTTCTGTAAAATTTGGAGTTCCACAGAGATCAATTCTGGGACCACTGCTTCTTGTGCTCATGATAAAATAATGATCTCCCTGCTTTTCTTAAATACCACTCAATTTTATACGCCGACGACACAACGTTTTCCAATAATTGTAATGACTTGCAAGAGCTCAAAGCTATCACTGATTCCACTCTATTGCAAACGACAACATGGTTTAAAGCTAATGGTTTTGTACTGAACAAAAATAAGACTCAAACAATGTATTTGTTTCTCACTCCGAGATGGTCTAGAGAATACGAAAGTGACAAAATCTGTAAAATTTTTGTGTATATTTATTGATAGAAACCTGACTTGGGAGGCTCACATTAATTATATCTCAAGTAAACTGTCAAGAGTTATTTATTTAATCAAACAACTTAAATATCATGTTCCGGACAATTATTATCTGAGGTCATCTTACTTTGCCTTCTTCCAAAGTATTGCTACATATGGCACACTAATGTGGGGTAATAGTTGTCATGCTGAAAGAATTTTACTGTTAAAGAAGAGGGTGGTCAGGGTATTAACAGGTTCTGATAGATTAGCACATGCAAAACCCCTTTTTATTAATCTAAATAGCATTATATTTGTAGTCAATTATTACTTATATACATCAAATTTGAAATTGAGACTTGATAGACATACTTACAACACAAGGAATTGTATAATAGAATTGACACTCCCTACCATCGACTATCCAATACAGCAAACAGTTATGGCACTATCGTAAATGTACAAAAAAACTACCTAGACTTAATATTGGAGACAGAGAAACAATTTAAATGTAGGTTAGCGAATTGGCTGTTATTGAATCCTTTTTATTGTATAACTTTAACCTCAAAATTGTTCCAGCAATCAGATTTTTAACTTAATAATTATGTGTAATGCTAGTTCGCCTCCATGGTGCACATTGGGTATATATATATATATATAGCACATAACAGAAAACACTTTTAAGTTTTATAATATAAATATAAACAGGATACACACGACAGGGATAGATTAAAAACACTTAAAAACTTACATTTAAACGAGAATTTTCGGGAGCTGGGCCCCCTTTGTCAATCAACCAGGAAGTGAGTCACTTCACTTCACTTCCTGGTTGATTGACAAAGGGGGCCCAGCTCCCGAAAATTATTGTTCAAATGTAAGTTTTTAATCTATCCGTGTCATGTGTATCCTGTTTATATTTATATTATAAAACTTTAAAGTGTTTTCTGTTAAGTGCTATATATATATATACCTTGTAGTATTTATATTTATTGCTTTTTGTATTCATGCACTGTTAGTTATTATTATGTTGTGGTCAGGAGTCACAGCTCATGCTGCAAGCAGTGATATATCACTTTTATTAGTGTGTTATATTTTATGCATTGACGTTGTCTTTTATTCTATGAATGTTATGGCAATAAAATTATATTTATTATTTTGTTAGAGTGTAATGTATGGGCTTATCCAGGAAATTACTTAATTTTATTATCACCTATTCAGCTAAATATCCATTTCAAAATGAAATATATCGTATGATGATCCTATGTCACCATAGTTATAAAACGCTTAATTACCCATATAATTATAAAACGTTTATAAACGTTGCTCTTTTGTTTTTGTACAGTGATCACACTTACTGGAAAAGTGATCAGTTCATTTCAGGTTATAATGCACTTGTTTTGGTTTTTTTTTTTTGCTGGATGAAAAACATTGATTCTCAAGATCCAATTGATTATATTTATACCATTTTTCTTAAATATTTTTTATGCTTCAGGTTGTAACAGGTGGAGCTTATGATGTAGACGTAACAATAGAGAATCCAAAAAGCGAGATAATTTACAGGAATACCAAGTCACAATTCGACAGCCATACTTTCATAGCCGATTACAGTGGAGTGTTTGCTGTTTGCTTCAGCAATGAATTCTCAACGTTCTCCCATAAGTTAGTTTACATGGACTTCCAGGTTGGAGACGAACAGCCTCTGCAAGGGCTTGGAGAACATGTATCTGTTATGACTCAGGTAAGGTTCTTTCATAGTAATATTTGAATATGAATCCCTAGCTTAATCTTTGCAATTTTGAAAGATGTGGAGCGTCCATTCCAATTCAGGCATCCATATTTTCCCAAAATTGCTGTCATGTATCGTATTAGACTAGTAGACTACTTAATACTTGATTCTCAATTATTATAGATTTTCACTAATTTACAATGACACATCAATTATTACAATAATTCACTATTTAATTTCACAATGATTTTTAATTTTTAATGTCTATAGCACAAATGTCACCTTTCACTCATTGTAGCTATCAAGTTATAATGCAACTTCGATGATATTCATCACCTGTACCTGTACAAATCACTGACTGATTTACAGTCTGTTATCCTAGTTTCGAATGCGTGTAACTGTTTTTCACATAGATGAATATAAAATCAGGTTTGTAAAATTAATATGTTTGTGTATAAAATGTGTTCTTATAAGTAGGCTTAGAGAGCTTATCATTTTATTTATATTTTCTTTGCATTCAGGATTTAAAGTTTCATCTATAGCGTCTAGTTTTATAATATAGAGTTAGCGTCGAGAATCTTATTATTTTTTTGAAGTATGTTCCCTCAACAAGCGAATTCTTGAGTTATTTTACCATGAGTTGGTAATATTCCCAGGCCAAAATCTAAAGTGAGGCTATTTTGAAACTTTACTATAGTAGAAAATATTGTAATGACACTCAAAATTATTGCTTCAAACCAATTAAGTTAAACAGACTCAATAAGTATGTCACATTTGTCCTTAGAAATGAATCGCTATTCTTGACAGCTTAGTTATGTCAGCCAATCAATCTATCCACAATGAAAGACTATTTCTATCAACTGATCGACTATTAATTTTATTTAAAGTTCAAGTTTATTTCATACAATTAATTAGTATTGATTTGCCAAAAGTAGTATGTTACACAATTACAAAAGAATTAATATTTATTAATTGATAGGAACTTGAAAGATGAACGTGTAGGATAGGTTGCGAGGTTGTGATGAAAGATTAGTTAAGAATCATACCACATTGAATTTGCGAAAGTTATTGGATTTGCGATAACAGAATGTGAAACGTTTTCAGATGGAGTCGTCAGCTGAGTTGATTCATAAATCGCTGAACAGCATCAACGATCATCAAACTCACCATCGGCTGAGGGAGACGCAGGGCAGGAAGAGAGCCGAAGATCTCAACGAGAGAGTGTTCTATTGGTCGCTGGCTGAAACACTCACAATTCTATCAGTCACCATCGGACAAGTTCTCGTGCTCAAGAATTTCTTCTCAGAAAAGAGGCCGGCACAATACAGTAGATTGTAGTAGAAAATTGTGTAAGTAAATCCTTTCTCAATTTTCTAAATCAGGAAATTTAAACATTTATTTTTACTGATAGGTCTCTTTCTCTTCGGCAGAAGCTGAAATAAAATTGGAGTTGTATAGGAGGTTCAAGTTGGAGATAGGGACCATCTGTGCTCTTACTTTGCCCTCCAATCAAATAAGGACAGATAATCGATAAATCCCTTAGCCATTTTCATCTTTTACCTATACGATAAGTTTCGTTTAATCTGCGAAAACTTTTGTTCCTAGAAAACTTGAGTTATAATAATATTATTATTATTATTATAACTTCAGTTCATTATCTCCATGATTTTCATTGACAGAGAGATTCTTTCGGATACTCTGCATGGCTGTAATTTTACCCAATGTACCTTCCCATAAGTAAACAGAACACTACTTATAGGTTTTATTTGGCTAAATAGCCTTGAAATGTTCACTTTTTAATTTGACCTGAGAAAACGAAAGTTCTTCTATGCAACCTATGTGGATGGCTTCCACGAATAATAATGAGATAATACTCCTCGAAATCAGAACTCCAGTTTTCCTTATAATATTTCAGAATTAGGTTGATAGTGTCTTACCTGACTGGGCCAACATAGTCCACAACTTGGAAAATATCAAGTTTTTTCACAAATATTACTTGAAAATAAACGTTTCATATACATTTGAAAATAAGTTTTTTCACAACTTGGGAAAATATTAAAATAGTAGGTTCATCTTGGAGGATGGTTTAGAATATTTGAATTGGAGCATGACTAAGAAAATAGCGATCTTGTTTTCGAAATAACCACAATAGTAACTATTATAGTTGATTAACCGAACTATTTTTCTACAAAATTCGCTTCAGCCGTTGTGGTTCTGTGGCTATGAGCGTGGTTCAAGTTCAAGATGTTGTAAGATAGATTCCTACTCCAGCCAACATTATCTCGCTATTAATTGTCAAATTTTATCATTAAAACTTCATATTAATAGAATAATACCTTGTAACTTTCATATTGAAAGAAATAATTATTCCATTTTTCAATAGCCTAAATTCTCTAATATTGAGATACAGTTTTAAGTTTCTCAGCTCTCATTATACATTATTTGGGGACTGATCCTGAGAATTTCGTTTGTTAACTCAAAAACGCACATTCCAGGGGGTGATGATTCCATCCAATCCTTTTTTGCAGGGGTCTGTTGTGAAGCACATGCAAATACTTGTAATTTAAACAATGTTATCTGATATGTAAACTTATTTCCTTTAGCCTATAATAATTTATGTCTTATCGCTTATCCAATAATAATTATTGTTTTTGAAAACTTGACTTTATCGCTTTTAGTTGTTATTTCATATGCCAGTCACATTTGTATGTGTAAATTCAATTTTAAAAAATATTTTTCTTTCAGAAAATACAATGTTTGTTCGGCCAAAACTTGGAATTCTAAATCATCGATTACTATTGAGAAAGCTTCGGTGAGTAATTGAAACAATCTAGTGACTGTACTACAATTCAAATATTTACCGTTAACTTGAATAGAAGAAAGTTATTCTATAGACCTACGTTCTTGAATTATTTAAACTAGGCTAATTGAATGAGAGTAAACTATTTATAAATTATAATAAGTGGATATTTTAAATAAGGTATAGATTGTATTTTAATCCCTCGAATTTCTTGTCTTGTACAATTGGATATTTCATGAATAAAATTCCTTTAAAATGAAAACTTGTGGCAGAATACTGATACCTAGGTGCTTTCCAGTAAAGAATGTTCCTCAGTTATTACTATTAGACTATTCTTTCTCATACAAGAAAATTCAACGTGTGTAAAAAGTTAACAATACTTCACATCACACGCTACTCCTACCTGGTTTAATGGTCAGTCACCTTTTTTACTGCCAACAATATAAGCTACAGCTCGTTATTTATGGAAACTTGGACTGAGTTTAACGCGTATTAACTTACATGGTTTAAATAGAATGTCAGTCACCAAATCTAGATCTTGTTAGATTTTTCACAATTTTACTCAACAATACAGCTTTGCTTGAAATGACCATGCAGTTGTTACAAAAACAGTATAGCGTGTATAATAGTTCTACTTTCTTTATGTACCTCAGTGAGATAAGAGTTATGAAAGCAGCTTGACGCGTCTCGTTTCGGCTCCTCAAAACTATTGTCGTTTCAGTCGGTTTTTCTCATTGAATCAGCGTGATTCTTTCATATATAGTGTGTGAAAGTGTTATCAAGTTCATCACCGAATCTTGTTGCGATCCACCTCATATATCTTGCGCAATTGAGAAATTTTCAATCAAAGTAACATGTTTCCATCGCCAAAAGCTCTACGAAGCGGTTCTAAGGCGCAGGCTTCGATTGATAAGGCTGCTGCAGGAGATAAGCGCCCAGCCGTGCCAGTAAATCAACGGTCGAATTCGGCCCCCTCTGCCTCTTCGTCCAAAGGTGGAAGCGATACGGCGATGGGGGGAGGAGCGGCTCGAGAGAAATTCTCGGCATTCCTCTCCGATGACGAGTTCCTGACCAGGCTAGCAGATAAAGTTGCCGATAATCTATTCGATCGACTGGCAGATACCATCTCCGCCCGCTTTATCCAAGCGTTTGAACCGCGACTGTCGGCGTTGGAGGCGAGAGTGGAGTCTCTTGCGGCTGAGGTTGTCGCCGTTCGCGAGGACGCGAGGGCCCGTCAGGTGCTGCTCGAAAACAAGATCGATGACCAGGAGCAGTACCAGCGGCGCAACAATGTGCGAATTTTTGGCGTGGAGGAGGTGAGGGGTGAGGACGTGACAGCCATCGTGACTGAAATATGCCGCGACAGGCTCAACGTGAATATAGACCCTGCACTGATTGACCGATGCCATCGCTCCGGCCGTGTTGTCGATCCAAGGCCCGGCGAGCCGCGACCTAGGCCGCGTCCGATACTGGTGAAGTTTATCAGTTATCAGACAAAACGTGCCGTTCTCTCCGTGCGGCGGCAGCTGAAGGGGTCCTCGATCACCATCCGTGAGGACCTCACTCGGAAGCGGAACAGCTTCTATCGCGAGGTGGCTGCTCGTGTGGGCCAAGCAAACGCCTGGACTGTTGATGGTACGGTAAAGTGGAGGGAGGGGGATAGAATTATGTTTCGGAGAAATTTCTAATAAATTTAGTGGAAGCTGAACTATGAAATTGAATTTAGAAATCGTAGTATCTATGTTTCTGTGAAAGACTTATCATTGGTTTATTATTATTTGATTCATTTTCCATTTTTCACAAATTTTTTAAAATATTTTTATTTATTACTTTTCTTTGTTCTCCTTATTAATTTTATATTTTTCTGAAATTTTAAATTATAGAGTAAAAATTTGTTCTGTCTTATATAAGACAGAACACATTTACAAGACGGAACACAGTTTATCAGATCAAAGTTGGGTTTGTTCGCCATAATGAAATACTTTGTTTGCCATAATACTGTACGATTTAATGATTGATAATTATTTTTCTAAAACACAAGAATAGGTAGATAGTAATCTGTCTACAATTTTCTTACAACTTAGATGATATACTCTTATAGCCTAAAATAATTACAGATTCTATCTGATTTATCTTTCATGTGGTTTATCTTCCCACTATTATTCATTACTTTTCTGCTCTCACTTATCAATATATTATTGGACCTCTCTCCTTTTCTCCTTCTCTCTCTCTTCTACTCTCTCACACTACATTTTCATATTTTTTCTCCTCCCAATCTATTCTATTTACCTGAGGATTGTCGTGATTGCTCTTATCTGTTATCTGTAATAGTGGACTCGGTTCACACTATCTTTTATTCCGTTTGACTCTCGCATTGATCGACATCCTACAGTCTTCTAGTTACTGTGTATCTAATCTTGAACTGAAATACTTTTGATCTGTCATTCGTTTTCTCTTTCACAATAATTATTATCACAAAAACCGAATTAGAGCCTCAATTTTATCTTTTAGGAGCCGAACAGCTCAAGCCTGTAGCTAGCGTTCCGACTCATTGCTTACTGCTGTACATTACTTTGTTTTTTATCTCTATTTCTATATTTCTTCTATCATTTCCTTCTTTGTGTGTGTGTGTCAGTATGAATGTGGTAAGTGTCTTTTTTGTAGCTTCTCATTGTTTCGCCGATTCACCCCCCTCTTCTGCCTTGCTGCTTCGTCGCAGCCACCTTGTCTATACAGCAGGATGACGGCGCGGCCGCGCTGAATGTCGGCGATTCCCTCAAGCGGGCATTCTCTCCTTTCCCGGATCGACTTAAGATCGCTCATGTTAATGCGCAATCCCTTCTCTGTCATATAGATGAATTTAGGCACACTTTCGAGGGCAAAGATTGTGACATCATTCTTGTATCCGAGACCTGGCTGAAACCGGCAATCCCTAATCGACTTGTTGCACTCGAGGATTATGTGCTCATTCGGAATGACCGGCTACACAAGAATGGGGGAGGGGTTGCCGCGTTTGTCAAGCGTTCTCTGCTGCCTGTCCATAAGTTTTCCTCTGATACCTCCCGTGCAGCTAGACCTGAATATATGTTTATTGAGGTTAAGTGTAACGGAGTTAAAATGTTAATAGCAGTTTGCTACAGGCCGCCTCATATTGGGTATATGTCAGAATTTGAGGAAGCACTACTTGAGCTGATGGTGCCCTATGAACATGTGGCTATCATGGGTGACTTCAATACTGACTTACTTGGACCTGATACTCATGACAAAATACAACTGACCACTATGTTTTTTGCGAATGGTATGACCATTATGCACATAATTACTGTGTTCGCTTTATCTTTAACCTGAGACGTGACGACCATGTAACTGAATATTTCAACAGACTTGAACTTATGAAGCTGCGTGAGAGTAGATCACATCATGCTTTGTGCTTCCTCTATAAGATATTGAAAACTAAAACCCCTAAGTATCTGGCAGTAGAGTACCGTTACTTGGGTGACTTTGGTCGTGGAGGAACGCGGCATGGATCCCATCTGCTGGCTGTCCCAACACATAGGACTGTTATGTACAACAAGTCGTTCCTTGTGACAGCCTGTAGTTTGTGGAATTCTCTGCCTGCTGAGCTAAGGCTTGTTGAGGGACATCGTCGGTTCGGTGCGGCTGTCTTGCGGTGGATCAGAGGTGGTGGACTCGGCTGGAATGTTCACTAAATCTTAACGTGTGTGTTAGTGTGTGTGTGTGTGTGTCCTTTCTTCCTTCTTTAATTTATTCCTCTCTTTCTTCTTTTTTCTTCTATCGAAATGATCTATGGATTTTGAACTGACGTTTCTTCCGTTTTCACTTTTCAGTTTTCTCTTTTCTGCAGTTGTTACAAAAACAGTATAGCGTGTATAATAGTTCTACTTTCTTTATGTACCTCTTTGAAACAAAGATTCACAGTGTGATAAGATTCATTGCTGACAAACTTGCTGCAATTGGTGCGAATCACGCACAGTTCAGAATTGTTCTTTTATAATTTGGAAACCAAACAAAGTTCAATCTTACACTTTTTATGCAACTTTTTTGAATTGTCACATTCCAGTATAATTATTTTCATTTGTCAAACAATAATGTTCAGAAATTTCAAGTAATCAAGAATCAGAAAAAATATTCATAAAAAAATATTTGAGGGAGATTGCATTTTAATCAATTCAATCACCTTTCAAGTCAGGAAAAAACTTACTGATTGTTAGAATTAGTTATTTGTGCAACTAGTGCGCAAAGTGCCACTTTGCTGCACCGAAAGAAACGTTTACGCACGAGCCGTAGGCAAGTGCGGAATGATGGTTTCTTGAGTGCAGCAAAGAAACTTTGCGCACGTATTGCACATTGAATTTCTCCTACAGTTACCATAGAATGTTAAAAGTCAGTGGTGAACATGTCCTATACTAAATAAAATGTTTGTTTGTGCAAATCTATAGTATTTTCAATGCTGATAATAAATATTGCAACCATTCCACAACAGAATTATTTCAAATTCAGTCTAAATGACAATAGAATGAATATTATAAAGCTATATGAGATTCAATTATAATAATACTTCATCTACAAGAAGTCATCAGCAAGTGTAGAAATGGCCATATCACTTGTCTGGATATTGAGCCATCAATGAGCCTCACAAACGTTATACTTCACCCGTGACTAACAGTTTAATATTCTCCTATCCGAAAACACAAAAGTTATGCAGCAAAACTTTGCTTATACTTATACAATGCCCACTTTTGTTTTATTGATTAATTTGTCTATGCGATCAAAGCGGTAAGCTTATGTTTTAATTTTTCTATTAATGTAAATCAATAAATAAGTTGATAGGCCAGGGACTGATCAAGGATTAGGCTAGTGATCAGCCCTTAGGACAGACTTAAGTCTAACCTGACCATTCTATGAAATTTTCATGTGTATTATTTATTTCAGTTCCAAATATCCTCAAGGTTGAGTCTGAATGATATATTATACTCTATATTGGTGTAAAAATATAGTTTCAGCTTGTTTTTTTTTTGTAAATACATGAGTAAACGTGTCAATTTGGCCTTTCTGCTTTTCTGGCCAAGCGCCCAGTAGCCCACCCCATGAAATGTATTAGTAAGGATATACTGCATTCTTTAAAACGTGATTAAATTATATTATATAGACATTACATTTACCTGAAATGCTGAACTTCAATCATTCAAGTCACTGTTGAGTAAACAGGATATTGTAAATCGAGTGTTTTTGATCACGGTATTCAATGAGTAATCTATTCTGTATTCTGTTTCTAATTCATCCAACGGCATTCATTGAAGTTCTACAAAAATGTGAGTAGAGATGTTTCGGGGAGTTGAAGAACTGAATAACTTTTTTTGAAGTGTAAATATTTAGGTTTCAAACCTAATGGATACATTATTGTTTTGAAAATATAACAATCACAACCTCAGTATAAGTAACAAGAGTATCCTAACCACAAAAGTAAATAAATATATAAAAATACTTGATTTTTTTCTATAGCTCTACAGCCCATTGTGGGCTTTGGCCTCCTCCACAACATTCCTCCAAACGTTTCTATCCATTATAAATACTTGATTCCTTGATCATAAAAATGGTTGATAAATGTTTCCAATATCTTCCAGTTAAAAATATAGGCATCTCACATATAAAAATCGTTCATGATAACTTGAATAGAAATAAAATACTGATATTGAATACTACAAAAACTTCTTGTTTATTTACTGTTTGTTATTCAACATCTCGCGGTAATAATCAGCTGTTTTACAAAAATTTCCAGCCAGCAACATATTCAGGTTTACCAACATTTCTTCAACTTTGCCGCACTCTACCGTCATAAAGCGTGTTAACTATTTTGTGTTGTTATGTTGCAAATTTGGAGTGCGACAAAGTCTTTGCCGTACTCAAATCAACATTGCCGCACTGTGTGTGGGAATTAGGTATTTTGCGTACTAATATTGATGCGGGAATGAGCCCTTTTTCGGGTAACTGTAGGAAAAAAATATTTTGAAATGTCAAGTTATGGAGTAATTGAAATCAACGGTTGATTTATCAAATCAAAATCATTGAATAAGTTCATATTTATAATTTAATTGTTCTTTTTTCAGTCCAGTCTCTATCTTCCAATAACGGGGATTTAAGTAGGAACTTTCATTATCAGTAGGCCTAAAATTATCGTAACCTATATTATTAATCCACGGACTTGACCGCAACTCTTATCATTTTTTTAATCATATGATCTTGAATTTACAAATATAATCAGCTTTCAATCAACCATGCATAGGTACTTATAATCTCCAGACTTTTATGACTTATTCTTGTTGTATTGTACATGGACTATAATTGTAGTTGATTTATTGTATAAACAGCGTCAACTGCTACATTCACAATTTATTGAAAAATATTTACGACCCAGTTGAAGATATTTTCTTTTGTATAATGAGACTTGTATTTTAAGTTCTATTAGTTTTTTTTGACAACCAATGAATTAAATCAACTTGATATTTACCTCTTTGTTTTTTACTCGCAACTGAGATTTATGTGAGTCCTATGTTAAGGCATATATAAGAAACTTTAATAGTTGGTCATGTTATACTTATCTGTTGAATTTTTATCAGTTATGACAATGCATTTTGTATATGAATATTCTATATAATTACAGTTATTCTAATAATTTATTGTAACTTTCATAACAGTCTCTTTTCTAAAAATCAAAATTGAACTTGCATAATTTTAAATCAAGATTTCACTTGAGTTATCAGTTTAATACAGGTTTTAGCCCCAATTACTATAAGCAGGTTTTAGATCTATTTACCATAATTCGAAATCTATCATATTTGCTGCCAGAATTTAGTAGTGAATCAAAAGAAGTGTGTAAAAAATTAATATTGTAGAACCAATCGTAATTACCTTAGATGGTAATGAATCATCTTAGGATAGTACATAATCTTCTACTTGTTATCTTATCAATCAACTATGGTCACAGCTGAACAATTGGGTTCTACTCCAACATAATTATATGAGTGCTTACATTTTGAGAGAAGTTCAAGTAGTGAATGAATGAAAGTTTATTGAGTCTTTATGTGTATCATTCGAAGATTGTATTCTTCTAATCAAAATATTACGTTTTATTCCCAACTAGTAATGTTTCTATTTCAATTCCCATGGATTTGTTTGGTAAATGAAAATATTTTATTTTAATATCAAAATTATTAACATTCCTTAACCTTTTTATTGATGAATGCTGCTGTACGTGAGTTCGTCATTAACATATTGTTACATCTGATTCGATTCCCAACCTGGACAATCATCTCTCTGTAGTATCCATCAGGCATCTATTCTATTATCAATATTTGCATTTTAAACCGCCTTCAGAATGTTTGATAGCCCTAGAAGAGTCTTCTTTCAATTATTGTAGGTTATTATGTACAATTTACTTCATTCCACCAAATTTAAAATTATAGAATGGTTAATAAACGAATACTTATCCATTCCACTTTATTTTAAGAACTGCTAGTTAATGAATCATTTAAAACACTTTCATAACTACTTAGCAGTCTAAAATAATCGTGAATAATAGTGAAAACTTACTAATCTCTACAATTTGGAGCGATTTTGGACTTCCATCTTTAACATTGAATGTATGATGCTCTTTTGGTGCATCAACTATCGCTCCACATGGTGAATGATAGTTTTTACTATAATTCACTCAAAATTTAGACTGCTATGCCGTTATAGAAATGTTCAGAGTGATTCAATAGAAAAAGTATCAATCTCGGATTGCTAAAACTCTAATTATTTGTTTTATTAGTATATTAACTCCGCACTATTTTGCAGTGACCTTGACTCATAATGCAACGATGGCCGGACAAACATTGTATGAATTGCGATGAAACAATTGGTGAAAATGTGCAAGGAGAGTGCTTGTGAAGAACAATCATTAGCCTATTGTGGACATTAGTGTGTGTGTGTGAATTGTTCTCAAATTAAGTTTGTATGATCACTAGTTTAGTTTGTGTGATTGACTTGATGTTATTGTGCTGCTATACAACTTTCGAACTTCATAAATTAACTGGATTATGCTTTAAATTTAGTAGAATGTGTTATATTGTTTCTCAATGACTCATATTGCAACTGAATCTTCATTTGCAAAAAGGATCAGAGTTTCCATCATAAAATAATCCCTTCCATAACATATCTATTATTCCATCTTAGTATATAACTGGTTGTAGCCCATTCATCATCTTTTCCGTTCGTTTTTTTCATTCTCTCATTCTTCTTCTACAAATTATTATGTAAGTCTTAAATTCTTAGTCAAGTGTTGAATTTTGTTAAAATTAAAAATTACAAACCCCATTATTAAAACTCGTAGTTTTTTTTCAATATCCAAGCAACCATGATGCTGTTTTTTCTTCAAGTTGGTAGAATAACTCTTATTATTCTTTGTTTTAAAGTTTAGTAATTAACGTTTGAACAATAATCTATCTCGAGTTTCATGTAGTTCTAATGAATGTGACTAATTGTAGTCATGTTTAAAACTTGGTGAAAAGAATTTGTTTTGCTTCTGAAATTAGTTCCGGAATTACAACACTTTTATAAAGTGAGCTTCACTTGAACAATCAAAGAAGTTATGATTTCTTGCAGTCATCAAATAATCACGATTTTTTCATAATAGATGAATCACCGTTTAGTGATATTTGAATATTATCCTATTATTAACATACATTATTGTTTCACAGAAACTATTCCTTTATATTAGGCTACTTAAAAAGTACAATTTTTATGTTATTTGAAATTAAGTTCACAATTTTTATCCTTGTTATTCAAAATCAAAACTATATGAAGACGAATATAAATTGAATTGTATAAATTAACAGTTTCAATCGATAAGAATTATTGTAAATTCATGAATTTACTAGAGTAATTCTAGCTGATTAAAGAAAAACATGAAGCTTTAGTTGACTTTTAGATTCCACCCACGATCAAATACCTTTTTCGCCACACTTGGATGTAATGAGCTGGTTTACGTGCGTCATATGGAGGCCGAAAGTGATTGTTTTCCGACCAGGCCGGTAAAACTTTACGGCCCTAGGGCTGTAAAATGACCTTGAATAACAGCTGATCGTGTCCGATCCCGATCTCACAAAAATCATAGAGAGATAATCTCATAACGACTGTAATAATCTATATAATTATGTATCGTGAATCGCGGTATCATGTCTATAATATATTTTATAAATTACTGTTTAATAATTTAATATTTATTGTGTTTTTGATATCAAACAATGGCTGCATTGTCCATTGTCAGAAAAGTACGTATCGCAAGTATTTAAAAGTGAAGAATCGAATTTGAAATCAAAGTACAATAATTGTATCAATATTTAAAAGTGAGGTAGAGTAATAATTGTTTCTTTTTTATTATCGAATTCCACTTCTTAATGCAATACAATCAACTATAATAACAAGAAAATACAGCCGAGATCTGAAGTTTAAGGTAAGCCTACTGGTGAAACTCAGCCTTGACTAAAAAATTCCTAGTAATTTTTCCGTAATTCATTATTAAAACTTTTAGATAATTTTTCTTTAATATTGAACCATATAGAGAAAACATTAGGCCCACTCAAGATTGAATCTTCGAATGTTTTCTCTATGATTTCAGAGCAATATTTTGTTGTGAAAATGCCGGCAAACCGGCTTCAAATTAATATGCCGCTATACACTATATTATAGTAGCCTACATACGTTACCTGACTTAATTCAGAGTGAAAATTTTATTGTGAAACAGATAATAATATTAATTTTAATAATATAAGTCATGAGCCAAAGTCTGTTGTACCTTTGACTATAGAAAGAACCTTCTTCTATAGAAAGAACAACCTTCTTTCTATAGTCAAAGGTTGTACGCTTTTTAGGAGTGAAGTAAACTTTTTTAGAAGTCTAGTTTACAGTATTACGTGTATGCTAAGAGTTATCAGTCAGGCCTCTTCCTTCAACAATACCCAATAGCCGAGAGCGTAGAGGCGTAATACAACTGAACTCAGCTAAGTGAATAACAAACACGATCTAGGTTCGAATCTCGGTCAATGACATTTTTTTTTGTCGATGAATTTCGACTTTTATTAGCTATTTACCATAATTTAAATTTCAATCAATTTTTTAGATATATTTTGAGACAAAACTGTGAAATATGCAATTATATTAATTTTTTCATCACATTATTTCAAAATAGTAATGAAAATTCTATTCATCCATCTATCCATGAGATATTGCACCGGGCGCAAAGTGCGAGCTATAAAAATTCAATCAATTATTCGAAATATTAATAGTATAAAAATATGGTCACTATTGTAAATTATTAATTAGTAATATTCAAATTAATTGACAGTAAAAGTTGTCATAACCAAGATTCAAACTATCAAAATAGGCTGTTTGAATTTTATTAATTTTTCAATTTCTTATGAATATTGGGAAGTTTTTTTTTTTGTTGTGGCGAAAAATAGCGTTCGCAACACGGGCAAAAATGTTTTTCCGGCTCTCGAACGCTTCAAGTTCTCGACTTCGTCTCGAACTTGAAAACCGCGATCTCGAGCCGGAAAACGTACATTTTCGACCCTAGGTGCGAAATATACTATTTCACCCCACTTGGATGTAATGAGCTGGTTTTCGTGCGTCATATGGAGGCCGAAAGTGATTGTTTTCTGACCAGGCCGGTAAAATTTTTACGGCCCTAGGGCTGTAAAATAGCCTTGAAGTCAGCTGATTCTGATTTGATGTGAACATGTTTACAAAATAGTTTATGAAACGAAATCAGTTTATATGCTTCTAGAATTGAATAAAGTATTCAGCAATAAGATACCATCATTTTATTTGGATGAATGGAATATAAATAAGTTATATTAAAAACTATTCAAATTCTATTTTCAGAGTAGGATAGAACTTCTAACCTCAACTTTCGCAGTCGACGATGACAAGCATTGTTGACATTCAGATTGTCCAAGTTAGTCTGCTAAAACAGCTGATCAAAAAACTTTTCATTATTTGTGTTTATTATTCAAAATCAAAACATTCATACTAATATCATCTTATTGCCATTTGAAAGAATAAAAAAGTATAAACTCAACCTCCCATTTAAACATAGAATCATAAAATTAAAACATAAAACATTAGAACCTAATTGAACATAATCTTTTAGGTTATTTAGACAATTTGAAATCCATCCAAACTGAGATCCTCACCCTGTCGTGGTCGACGACGCATTTACGCACAAATGAAAACTTATTTTTTGTGTGGCGAAAAATAGCGTTCGCACCACGGGCAAAAATGTGTTTCCGGAGAAAAGTCTCATTTTCGGCCCTAGGTGCGAAATATACTATTACAACCTATAACAATAACTACTTGTTAATAAGAAAGTTTAATTACATAGAATTACTAGTTCCATAATTTTCTTAGACAAGAGTAGGTAGTATAAAGTTACAACTCGATGTGAGAAATTAGAAGAATTCATTATACAGGTATATTAAATGGTGACTTTGGGCGTCGAGAAACTCATGAAATCGTCAGCTCTAGTTTTTATAGACTACTGAATGCAGGAAAGAAAATCATTCTAAGAAATTAATTAAAGAATCGCTAGTTTGAGTACCAAAAGAACTTGCCAGGTTAGAACTCATAGTAGTCATTTTTGGCCTTGGGACTATTATTATAAAAACTCATTATTTATTATTATTAAACGAAAATCCAAATTAAATGCTGTAATTCACCCCGAAGACTTCTGCTACTGCAAATATTGACAACAGGGTAAACAGCTAGATGGAAATTTGATGAGCGCGTCTATTTAAAAAATTATCTTGTCAGCCTGGGTATCTGGAAATCTGGAAACTTGTTTCATCTGTAGATAAAAATTCATATTTTTATAATAAAATTAAATTGGCCAGTATAATGTTCTTGTTTGATAATATTTTGAGGTGATTTTTTTTCGTATAGTATCATAAAGAAATCTAATAGTTTATTCACCTTAGAAAATTAAATCTACAAAAATATAATATTTTTCTACGATAATACTCTGTAGCCTATTGCTCAGGAAACGTTGAAAACTTATCTATGTAGAAGCCATTTTAATGTGGGAATAAGACTTTTCAATCATTTGCCATCATATGTCAGAGATCTACCTTATCCTAGTTTCAGAAAGGCAATAAACAAATTCCTAAGTGACAACCCATTTTATAGTTTGACGGAATTTTATGAAAACTCCTTCAATTAATGTTTGTCATAAAATACTGTATATTATACTAGTATGTGTATAAGACTATATTTGTTATTTATGAGTTACCTAGATGGTATAAATTTGTATTGAGTGGGTCTTCACCCAAATCATTAATGTAATGTTTCTTTTCAATTCTCTGACATTGTCTAATGCATTTTTGTAATAATTGTTCTTTGACAAAAATAAATTATTTATTATTTATTACAAACTTCATATCAGTATACACTTAAAATGTATAAATATTTTTTCATATTCACATGGAATATTCAAAATATCAGCCAACAAATTAATATTCCTCATTAACTAATGAAATTTGAAACGGGAACTTCATCATAGTTGAGTCGAGTCGGCCATTGTTGTTACAACTTTTGCCGACAGATAGCGCATAGCGCTGTCGGCAGTGAACTGTGTGATTACAAGCAAGCTGTTTAATTTTTATGTTATATTGTAACACATTTTACTGGTCACGTAAGTTTTTAAAAATTATTTTATTTGCAGTTTTTATAAAAATGTAGGTGGAGGAAAAATGTTGTGTACATCATGAGTGAAAAATGTTTTTTCTCCCTCAGGAAAATTGTTGCCCTCGGCTTTGCCTCGGGCTTTAAGCTTTTCCCTCGGGGAGAAAAAACAGTACTTTTCACTCTAGATATACAAATAACTATTTCATTTCATTCATTCACGGTACATGACAATGATGAAAAAAATTGGTAGATAAAATAATTAGGTAGTCCTTGTGCTATTTTTCATCCAGATTTAGGTAAAAAATATCTTAAACAAATCGTTTTCTTTTTAGCTCCTACAGCTCAGGGTGGGTTTTCAAACTCACAAAACTGATGAATAATATTCAAATATCTGAAATAATCAGATCGAGTGCTCGTCGAGTAAACTCAAGAATAACAGTCTACTTACATGGTTATAAAACTCATATAGGTAGTGGAAGTTTATATTAGAGCATAATTTACTATTATTAGCACATTTTTGCTATTGTTTCGAAAACATGAAAATTTAGTACTGGTATGATATTTCAACACATTAGTATCAATACATAGAAAAGTTGAATTCAAGGATTGAACTTATATTGAATTAGGTACTATTAAAAATATTCATATTTTAAAAAAATACAACAACACAATGCAGAAATGTTTTTCTATCCAATAATCTCCATAATTACAAGTTTAATTCTTTTTTTATTTTATTTTCACAGCATTATTGGTACTGAATTTCTTAATGTATAAATTAACCAATATCAAGAAGATTTGTCGCTAACATTTCCGATGTTGAAGATCCTGCAGTTCCAACAAGAATTGGATCATAGTTTTGAGGAGTACTTGTAAGTTACGACTCGAGTAAGATTTACTGACAAAGAAGTCTTAGAAATATCCTTCCAACATATGGATATTCTAGACTTCAATGGCGAGAATATTTGCAAGAAAGCATTTGCAGAAGCAATGTGTATGATGCTCTGAAAATTGCCTTGGGACACCACATGCGATCCGATTTATTCAACAACCCTCTCGGTAAGTCAACTTCTTCTTTTCTTCAGTCACTAGAGGACATAACAATTTTTTCAGGTAGTTGAATTGTAGTAGTTAATTATAATTTAATAATGAACGATTATCTTAACAGATTTGGATCATACGGCAATGAGTGCTACCACAGATCTAACCCTACTCTACTTAGTTCACTTAGTCTATGGTGCTACTCTGATATTCATTCACATTTCTTTGTTCGTTAAATAACTGAATCGTGTTATGAATTCCCCATAATTCATTTGTGATTTTATGTTATCAATTCAGCTAATTATTAAAATAGCCTATATTGTTTGATTCTAAATGCTTCGCTGCTTCTAGTACCGGTAGTAGGCTAATAGATTATAGAATAGAATAGACTTTATTTGCCATAAAAACAAATACAGACATACTGTTGGAAACACAATATTAATTGTAAATAAAACAATAATACAATAAAAGTTTAAAACTAAATCATAATAATTATGGCAAATTTACTGAGCGCAAAGAAAATAAATTTTCCGTCCGCGCACAGGAGTATCATATCAACAACAATATAATGAATATTAGAATATTGACAAAAATAAAAAGAAAATAAGAAGCAAATAATATATGAAACGAGAGCATAACTAATTATACTAGGCTAAGATGAAACATTTTGTAACAAAAAAGTATAAAATGAGATGGAGCTACGCAATTAAAAATTGAAAAATTTGAGGATATTCAAAATGATTAGACCTATTGAATTACTACAATAGTAGAACATTAGCAGGGAACCTCACTGAATACATACTAAAAGGCATGATAACTCAATATGACTTACATGCTAATTTTAAAACATTTTATCAAGGGTTTTTTACATAAATGAATAATCTTATCTCTGAATATGATACCAGCTTTCAATGACATCGATATTGAGAGCAAAAATTACCTTTTTTATTTTTCTCTTGAAAACAGGAAGAGGATAATTAGCATAAACTATATCCTGTGGCACATGATTGAAAAACCTGCCTTGCAAAAAACAAAAAGATTTTTGAAAGAAAGTGCTATTGGGTCTAGGGATTGGGAACCTATCAGTGAACCTTGTTCTCATTATTCCAGTTTCATGTCCCAAAGTTGCCCCTTGATTTCCACTAGACCAATAGAATTCAGACAGGACCTTGAAGACGTACGGGTGCCTCAGAGGCATGATTTTCATAACCTAGCATGACGATAGAAAATCAACATTCTCTTGATTAGCAATTGCTCTAACTAGAGACTTCTTCAGAGACATTACTGGCCTTAAGTGAGTTATATAAGTACTTCCCCAACAGACCAGCCCATAAGAAAGGCGAGATTGAGCAAGAGCAAAGTAAAGATCTCTCAAAACAAATGTTGGACACATATTTTTCAAACTGAAAATTCTATGCAGTAAGCAACGCAGGTACTTCTTCATGCCGTCTATCTGTCCTTTCCACATCAAATTGTCATCAACAGTAATGCCAAGATACTTTACACTTTTTGACTGATTGATGATACCACAGTCACGACTGGTACATCCCACATGATGGAACTTTAAAGGTTGGGTTAGCAAGAAAGAAGAGGCTATTCCAAAATTCAAATAAATGGTTTTATCAAGATTCAGGCTTAATTTATTGTACCCGAACCACATGGAAATCAAGTGCAGGTCGTTTGACATCTGATCATACAAATCCTCATCAGAACATGCACCATAAGAAAGTGCCGTGTCATCAGCAAACACTGTAAAACTTCCTCTGAAGGGGCCCAGATACAGGTCGTTGATGTAAACCAAGAATAAAATTGGTCCCAACACAGAGCCTTGTGGAACTCCACAGTCGATCATCAGAAGCGGGCTGGAACTCAAGCCAATGCTTACAGCCTGGGAACGCCCAGTAAGATATGAATGGAACCAAGCTAGTGGCAGACCACGAACTCCAGATGCCTCCAACTTTCTGACAAGTGTAGAATGGTCCACAGTATCAAAGGCTTTTCGAATGTCCAGAAGCAAACCTGATACTCTTCTAATCTCTTTATTATTGATATTTGAACATATTTCTGAGAAAAATTTCCTCAGAGCCAACTCAGTTCCCAAGCCCTCCCTAAAGCCATATTGACTACTAGAGAAAAAATTGGATTAATTTAGAAAGTTCAATAGACGAATTTTAATCAGCTTCTCAAAAATAATTGAAAACACAGAAAGAAGTGAAATTGATCTATAGTTCTCCACCAATTTTCGGTTACCTTTTTTGGGAATTGGAATCACTTTTGCAATTTTGAGTTTGCTAGGAAAAGCGCCCTCAGAAATGCTCAAGTTGAAAACAAAAGCTAATACTGGACTAATGAAAGAGCTAATCCATTTAACACACTCACACAATCCATTTTCGGTACACTTCTTTCTATTCAAGTTGGATAATCTTTTCAAATATAATTGTTAAGATCATTATGAAAGTAAGAAAAAGTGGCAACTGAAATTTTCAAGTGGTCTAATAAGCGAGTCATGGGTTGATGAAGTGCTAACTCTGTTTTCTTTCCAGATCATAAACGGTTTCGAATTACCATGGGAGTTTTTTTTTTAATACATTCAGTATATCATTGGATTTGTTCTAATATGCGTTTTTCGCGATTAATGCCAAAATAAACAAGTTATCGAATTTACAGCGAGTTGGCCAATTACGGTACATATTTTGTTTATAAATTCATTTTTCAGTTTCAATAATAATAAAAGTAAGTAACCTTTTGTTTTTATAATTATTATAATTCTTTTAAAGTAAACTAAATTGTTCATTCATCCCCTGTTAACGTTGTCATCAATAATCACACCCACCAAAATCATTAGCACTTTCTCTCCTTTAAATATCACAGCTTTCAAAAATTTTTATCTAAAATAAAATAGGTTGCGTTTCTCGGTATTTGCTGAAATATCTGAAGACTTTTAATCTCGTTTCAATAAGATTCTATCGACTTTTGCCCCATGAGTGATGGTAGTTATGCTGGGCGCTGATATAGCAGAAAACTATGCGTTGAACGTATACTCTCGTACATGCATGCTGCAATAGATCATGGAAGTACGGTAGGTGCTCTATTTACAGAGAATACTTGAAACTCGCTGGAGGATCGATTTTAATATGTGTCATCTGGATGCACGTGCATTTCAACTTGAGTGTGTCACGAGCAAGTCTGACAAATGGCTTTTTGCATTTCACAGTAGCAATAGAGATGCTATCGCAACACTTTCGCCCTAAAATCTAGATCTGTGAGATTTGTTGTCCCCAAACTCATCGTTATTCAAACTACTCGGTACGGTATTCAATTATTTGTGTTCACAAACAACTAAATACTCCAGTATTTGATCCATAATATTGATTACCTAGATCTTGCAGTAGAAAAAAATATAAATAGGCAAAATTAATTTAAAGTTTAACCATTAGCCTTTATTCTCTGACTATTAATAATATGCCACAGATATTTGGAATTATCTTTTTTTTTTTGTTATGGGAATAATATTTCTCTAGTTATTCCTTCATGCTGAACTTTGATTCAAAGTAAGAATAACATACTGAAGCCCAAAGCCGATGGATAACATTAAAAAATCACTTATTCTATGCCAGTTGTTAGCCATAAATAATACAGTACATTTTTTTTAAATCCAGCATTACTAATAGTGAGAATGAGAACTCTACTGCTTCTCTTCAAAAGATATTCAGAATGAGATGAGATTACAAGGTTTTAAAATGGATTTTAACGCTCAACGTATGTTACTCAAATGAACTGAAGATTCCTGATCCTTCTTCTTGAACATCTCGTATATAATATTATTCATTTTCTCTAATCATGTTTGATGCTTCATGATATAGTTCTTTGTGCTTATCAAATTACTATAGGCCTAGATTTTTTTGTGAAATTCAATCAGGTTTTTAAACTTTTAAAATGAGTCCTTGCTTATACATTTTATCGCTTTACCAACCGTATATAACTTAGTATTCTAAAATAATCCAAAGCACGATATTCATTTACAGGTAAACCGACATATTCACTTGATCCTGCATTTTGCTTTAGCGTGACCTCCAATTATAGTGATAGTCACTAATTTATTTACAGAGAGTAGGGCGTTGTCCCAAGTTACTACACTGGATTTGTTTGACAAAAATAAAGTACAAATAGTGGAAAAGTCCCAATGGTGTTATCATTTTTAGAACATGCTTTCAACTCTGACCAATCTTCGCTTTTGTACATTCCGATGGATGGATTAATTCGATATAGTTCTTCATATTTTTGTTCGCTGTTTGGGAGGTAGGCTAGTCCTTTTCCATGAGAAGGAAAGCGAAATCAGAAAAATCTTATTTTTATTCTTTATTGATTGATACAATAAGTACATCATCAAAATGAGGGAGAGAGAAAATAAGGTAAACTTGTGCTATTCCTCTCCCAAATTTGGATTAAGGTTAAGTCTTTTCAGTCCTTAATAATTATACTCACATATGGCAGGCTACCTCAATTTTTATATGTTTTCTTCGAATGTCTCACATTTTTTATATTGTGTTTGAAACTCATCCAAGCAATTTCTTCTGCTGCAGGTTATTTCAGTTCAGCAAATTCAGGTTCATATAGTACAAGTAGTTATGCTACATTACATGGGTAATGTCTAGTCTAGTTACACACACATCGATTTTTGGATGTACGACTTTTGCCGTCCACATTGAATTATATTAAGTTGAACATAACTTGGCAAACAGATGATGTGTTCATGAGTTTGCCAAGTTCCGTTTGAGGTAGATTTCATAAAAACGGCAAAAGATCGATCGTCCAAAAATTTATGTGTGTCCAACTAGCTTAATTTAATGTCCCTTTTGAATAAAGTCTATTTTAAAAGAAATTTCCATTTAAAATGTTTGCTGAGTTGTAAAATTACATCGTAACTGAGCTGTTATTCAAGCTGAGTTTCAAGACGAGAATTTTCTCAAACTGGATTTGTAGCAATATATTTTTTATAGAAATGTATCTTCTCCTGACGATACGGACGGACTCTTTCAATAGGATTACTATTATACTCTATTGAATATGGTTCAAAATAATAACAAAGGTGGAAGGATATTAATTTAAAGAGAAGTAAGGTTATTGACCCCCCTCCACACAAGTATTACAAGAGATATATGTACCCTTTTTTCCAAGGGGTGAAAGAACAGTGTAGGAGGAAAGTAATGAGTCTTCCAAAATTACGCAGAGAAGAATGATTAAGTCAAAGAACGTTTTGACACATACTTTTTCCACATGCTGCGGGGCACAGATGGAGAATATTTACATCCTATACTTCTCCAACATTTATTTTTCCTCTTTTCCATTTCTATATTTTTCGTTATCTTTGCCTTGTTTTCTCGTCGAATTTAAAACATAAGGAGCTTGCTCTTAATTTGCAATGCAATCCTTCATTGATCGGTTCTTAATAGCATAAATAAAATGACCCCAAAAAATAGTAAATAATAAACGTAGTTAATCCATATCGAAATTCTTAAGGTTTTTGATAAAAATGTATAGGGTAGTAAATATATATCTGTAGTTAACTTCAAACTGATATGTTTGTAAGTTGAAAGTTACCGTATATTTCAGAAAGTTTTCCAAATTTATGAAAATTAATTATGTAGCAGTCTATTGTGATTTATTGCCGAAATTGCCTACATGAGTTGAAATCTTGATTATTAAATCTTTCAACGATTTACTTTACAGTTTTTACTACAGAAGTGGAATGAATTTCGTAGCACAATTACAATAATTTTTTGTCTGAAGTTTTGCGTTGCAATCTTGTTAGTGATGAGATAAGAGATAGAAAATGCCAGGCCGAAAGCCACTCCACCCGTTTCATAAACTTCAATTTGTGCCAGAGTGTATGATGGCCTGTAGACTTGGGTTAGGTCGACCAATTCCATTAGGTACTTTGGCTCGGTGCAGTCTATCGATTTCTCAAATGTCAGCTGCCCCAGTCCTTGAGATGGCATATCTTACAAAAATGAATAAGGGGCTTTGAAGTGAGGGGAGCAGGAGCTAGATTTCTACAGTTTCTTATTCTATTTCGAAAAGCAAATAAGCTCAGATGAGGTTGAACTCTTGCTTAGTGGATAAAATTCAATATAGGAAAGTTTCAATTTGAAATATATGTTGTAAATTTGAAGACGTCATATTAATAAGTTATGTCTTCCATTTCTTGTCATAAAAAATTAGGGGTTGAATATTATTGGTTACGTAGCAAAAAAGTATTTACAGTTAAGAACGTTCTTAACAATCGGCAACTTATTGAACTTGAAGATTCGATAAAAGTTTCTATATAGAATTTGTCTAGCTACCAGTAAAAACATTTATTTATTTTTAGTTTGGTATGACAATCGTCGTTTTGTCCAATCCTCACTTTTCTATAATTTTGAAATATATTCCAACACAAATCTAATTTATACCATTGAACAACATTAACTTTGTCATTCATTTCTGGAGCGAAGTATTTAGGATTGCCTTATTTTTCAAATTTTGTAGTTATGCAATAAAAAGTGTAAAATTTTACAAGCAATCTTTCTAACAGTCATCCAGAAACAGTTTTAATAAATCATTCTAGTATGACATTGCAACTACTATTTATACATTTAATAAATTCAATTATAGCTCCTATAATAAGAGGATAAAATGATAAATACATTTTTTTTATAAATGAACAAAAACAATTTTCTACTTATTTTTTATTGGTTTCTGTTTCATTACACTTGGATAATCCCATTAGAAGCGACCTTAGCCTTATTTTTAGTTTTCCGTGACAGTCACTCCCACCTAATATAATCTGAAATTACTACAAATGATCGTCAAATTTGCTTATTCAAATTTTGAACAATTGATTAGCACATGTTAGCATATCAAATTAGACCAAACCTCCCGTTATGTAACCCATATTTAATGTTCAGCCCAACACGAATAACAATCATCCTTGAGGTGGCTGGTGACAAAACTTATCCAAGAATGGTTCTATTCAAATTTTACTCTTATTGTATTTTGACGCAGAATACCACCTTGACATGTTTGTGTGCACCTCTAGTCTAATTGAAAAAGAAACGAGTAAACCTTACAAAAATGAATGTCGCATATACCACATTATGCTGTTAACTAATTCTTGAAAGCTTTTTGTGTTCATGTAGAGCATGCCATTAGTTAATTAAGCTCAGGGATGAATAGAAATAATGTCATGTCACAAGAACGACGCTTGAAACGGCGGAAGGTTATCGTAATCACGATGGGTGAAAGTAAACAAATTTGAGTGAGCTGAATTTATTGGTATCATGAATAGGAAAATCGATTTTGGCCGTATCATCGACTTGATAGTTGTAGCCCATCGCATTCTACAGGTTGCATTGGTTACAGGTTTCCTGTGTTTGTGTGAAGTCTAATTTCAAGGCCAAACTTTCGATCTATATTCAGCAAAAAACTGTTTTCTGTTTTCCCCTATTCGTGGAATGATTCTTGGTTGATCATTCAAGGAAATCTCAAGGTGATTCTACATTAATAATATTTGATGAGAACTATATCTGATTTTTCTTATAAAGTATTTTCCAATGATATACGGTATGTATCACATTTGAGATTCCAACAAAGAAGTAGATGACAAGTCAGGGTCAAATATGTTCCCTCTAGGCAAAGGCCAGTTTTTGAAGCAAATTCAATCTGCTATTACTATTTTGATGATTGGGTCCGATTACCTTTCAGTCTTGCATTCATTTCATAATACACTAACAGTATCATTTATTCATTATTATTTATTAGGTTAGCACAAACAATACAATGATCGGAAAAGAAAAAACAGATTTATCACACTCCATTATTACTCTCAAATACTTTATATTTACAGACTCATGCTTGATGTCGTGATAACACGAATTTAATTACTATTTAACAGGAAGGAAAATAAATAGTACAGGCCTAAGGCCCTGAACACATCATTTTTAATATATTATTATTGTATCTAAACTAAAATTAATATAAATTACTGATAAACTAATAGAGGCTTCGAGTTAATATCCAATCTACTTAATCATATAGGTACTGAAAAATCAAGGTCCCAAACATGGTATTTTTAAAAATTAATATATTATTGGGATGCCACGGTACGTAACCATTAAAAAAATAATATATTATTTTCCACTCCCAATTCACTTTCAAATGTTCATAGTGCTGATTTGCTATAAGGCTAATTAAAGTTAATGTCGCAAATGATAGTCTGCTTCTGTTCTTCCAAATCATTTCACAAAGATATAATAAATAGAAAATGTGTGTGACACCTCAAATTATATACTCATAATTTATTGGGGGAACCCCAACTGTTCGATGGGAGAGCCGATCGACAGTAAACAGAGATGGCCTTGAAGTTCCTAGCGTTCCACAATTCCACTATGAATACTTTGAAGTAATGCGCATGCGCTGGATCGACCAATAGAATTTACACGCGCGACTAGCCATTACATTTCAAGATTGCTAATACTTTGAAGTAATGCGCGTGCGCTGGATCGACTAATAGAATTTACATGCGCGACTAGCCACTACATTTTAAAGCCTAGGTTTCTCTTGACGTAATCACGCAAAAGTCTGCTGCAGCTATTGCTAGGGAAGTGTTTTCTCTGACTTCACGCGCGCAATCTCTGTAATTCCCTCTGCGTCGCGCACTCAAGAATTTTACTAGTAATTCAATTGTTCCAAAAAATAATAATGCTAATAGGTTTCAACTTGATTCAAATCAAATCATTTATTTGCCATACAACAAATACATATTCAAAACGAATAAAAGAGAATACATAATTTTATAAACAAAAGTATATAATAATAAAACAGAAAGTAAGCATAAATAATACCAAAATCATAATTAGATACTTTTCATTAACTGTTTTGATCAATTTTTCATAATTTCTACTTCAGTTCTTGAACTTGAATTTTTTCTAGGGGAGAGGAATAAACAATTTTCCCAAATATTCAGGGATGTATCTCCCCTGTTAACGATGGAAATTAGGCTACCCCCATTTATCATAACCGGGAAATTTTAAGGGTAGAAGAAGCTGCAGGTGCATTGTTTAAGGATATGAACTACTATAGGTGGCCATACTTGTCTTCTCAACCACATACTTGAAACTCAATAAACTATGATCAACTCTGAAAAAATATAAGCTACATTGAATTTCTTCAAAATAATAGATGGTGAAAAGTAACAAAATTGACTCACTTTAAAGTGCTATCTTTTTATTTTCATGTTATCTCAGTCCATATATATACTAGACCATTCACTGTCTAGCTTATTGCTATTCGTGCTATTCTCTCATCTCCTAGATATTTGTTCGACTCATACAATATAAAGAAAGCTAACTAAGTAGTTGCTGAATGGGCCACGAAATAAATGTAGGTCTCATTTCGTTGGGGGGGGGGATACATCCTCATATCCCCCCTGGATATGCCACTGACACAACAGCACAGGACAGAATTTACTCTGATGGACAGTATTAGAGGAGGCTGTGGTTTATAACTGCGCGAGGTCTACTATTCACAGAACAGTACCTCATAAAACAAAATGTATTGAAAGCCTAAAATATTCCCTAAACTTGGTATCTTTATCAAACAGATGCCTGGTAATCACAATTATAGAAAACCCTTCTTATCCCCAGTCAATAAAAAGTTCAATGGATTTTCATTTACAAAATTCATTAATAGATCATTAGCTACAGCAACATGTTGGACATCTATGTTGCCTATGACTGAAAATATAATCGCGCGCTGCGAGGTTGCTGTCAGAGAAAACACCCACTTTTTTATCACACACGCGTGATTTTCGCGTATCACGGTTGACAGAACCCACAATAACGCTGCGTGGTTCAGAGAAACCTAAACTTAAAATAATTGCTAATACTTTGAAGTAATACACATGCGCTGGATCGATCAATCGAATTTACAAAAATTGCTAATATTCTCAAGCATGAGCAACGATCAACAAGAACTTATTATGTTAACATATATTATGTTATGTTATTATATGTGTAGACTTGGTTTGACCGAAGTATAATACTAGTAGTTCTGTGAACAGTAGACCTCGCACAGTTTATAAACCGCAGCCTCCTCATATACTGTCCATCAGAGTAAATTCTATCCTGTTGTGTCGTGTCGGCAAGATATCGGTGTGAAAACGGCTAATGGCTGTTCGGGTTGGTGTATCAAAAATGCTAACATCAAAAGCTAATCTCCTTCAAGACATACTGGCAACAGGACAGCCCGAGTTCAAAGCAGAGAAAATTTGAGAGCCAATACTATGGTATTTTAGTTATTAATTGCACGCAATCAATAATTCATTTAATAGTGCATAAAAATTGCATTCAATGAGGCATGCAATCAATAGTCTACACAGCTGATGATTTCTTTCCCAAGTTACATTGAGATATGCGTCATGGCATGCAATTTATATTATAATCCACTCAACAGCTGATTTATGATGAATAATTCTATAGTCTGATTTTTACTCTAATATATTGGCGTACGAAGGAGGCTCCTTTTTCCTTTTATATTATCCTTGAAATTTCCAAAAACCTTGTATATACGTCGACGCACAATTTGAAAAGGAATATCTGTCAAATTGCATGAAAATCTATTACCGAGTTTCGTCGTAAATGCGCAACATATGAACATTTAAACATAAAGAGAAATGCCAAACCGTCGACTTGAATCTTAGACCTCACTTCGCTCAGTCAATTGATAGACCTGCAGTTTTACTTATGCTAGGATCGAAATTTCAGGTGGGTTCCCAACCACGGAGACGTGATTATGCAGCTCATAATTTTCTGAGCTGGCCTATGAGATCCTACGTTTATTCATTTATTCAACGAAGATTTAATCGATGATATTAATCGAACAACAGCTGTTTTTCTTCAATTTACATTGATATATTAAATTGCTTGCGTCATTGCATGCAATTTATAATCCTCTCGACAGCTGATCTATGATGAATAATATTCTAGTGTGATTTTTACTCTAATATTGGTGTATGAAGGATGCGCCTATTCCATTTATATTATCCTTGAAATGCAAAATTTCCAAAAGCCTTGTATATACGTTGACCCACAACTTAAAAAGGTACCTGTCAAATTCATGAAAATCTATTACCGCGTTTCGCCGTAAATGCGGAACATAATTATAAACATAAAGAGAAATGCAAAACCGTCGACTTAAATCTTAGACCTCACTTTGCTCGGTCAATTATGTTCCTATATATTGTTTATTATATATTATTTACTACATCTATATAGGCCTATTGCTATACAGTTTATACAAGCACACTATATTCAAATTGCTATACAGTCGAGCCTCTCTATAACAAGCCACCACTTAATAAATTCTTCTAAGCAACAAATATTTTTACCTTGTCCCATGACATTTCAGAATTTTGGCTCCTTATTTTCTTCTATAACGAATTTTGGACCTCTCAACTACAAAGTTATCTCTCTTCACTTCAACATACAAAATGTAGTGTGAATAAGAAGCCAACAGTCAGAATTGTTTAGTTTCAGCAGAAAGGTCAATAAACTAAAAATAATGACAAGTTCAGGTAGGGAGAAGATAGGATGGTAAACAGTGAATAGAGTTTGAAACACATGTTGGAAATTGAATGCAAGTTACTGGAAATAGAATTTCAAAAACCTGTCATTCGTAGAACAGGCAGGTAGACAGGACTTTCCCATCCTTCTGCTTTTGTCACACATTTCAATTCTTAGAGCTGATGATGATGATGACTGTGACGAATCTGAAGAGAAGAATCCGTCAGATCAAGAAGTTCTACAAGCTTTCAAAATTATCAGGCGAGGATTACAACTAAAAATAGTGTAGACTACCAGACAACATTTTCAACTGTTTGAATAGAGATGTGAGTCATTTATTGAACGTGATGTTTTACTCAAATGCAAAATTTAACCGAAAATTACTCACTTTTTCAAGTAAAACGTTAGAAAATGGAAAAATTGAGTCATTATAGTAACTATTTATAGTAAAGTTATTGACAAAATTACTTCTTATTCTCTTATCCGATTTCCCATGGAATAATGTGTTCTATATCCTGTATACACTGCATAAAATATGAATAAGGAAGAGAGTTCTGTAGTTTAGTATAAGATATTTCAGAGAACTTTAAATTTAATATTTTCCTACTCACACTGGCGATCAAGAGTCATCTCACGCCAGTGGTTTTTTCCCTTACCATCTACTATCAAATTATTGAATTGTATTATCATGCTGAACTTTATTTGAGTTCTGCATTATGTATTTATGTGTCTGTGTGAAGTATTTAATATCTTTTATAGATTCATAAATAGAGTGATATTGAATATTTTTCATATTGGTCTCATTCGATGGAGCCCATTCCTATACTATTCTCATAATTTGTCTCAAAAAAATTCAACCGTGAGAGACTTTAAAAGTTTTCAAATTTGGCAGGCCAGCTCCACTACGTCCAGATTGGAAAGTGGAAAGTGTGAATCAATGAAAACAATTCTGGGCTTCAGTTCTATACCATTTTCATAGTTTGGGATAAAAAATCATGCTGTCAGCGGAGGAGAAGGATGTAGGTAATGAGGTCCTTTGCTGCCCCAGGTAAGAATTATTGAAGGAAACTGTGATGAAAATTTATGAATCAAGTCTTCAGCTATCACATTAAACTTTCATAATTTGGGCTCAACTAAGATGCTGCCAGAAGACGGAATGGTTGTAAGTAGCCAGGTCCTTTGCAGCCTCCAGAGAAGAACTATTTTTAAAATATGATGAATTCCAATAGGATAACGCATCATGCCATCATATTACGTTCATCCATCATATTACCTCATAATTTCCGCTCGACAAGTACATGGTACGCTCTCAACAGAAGTTAGCACGTCTGCGAAGTTGGCCCGGATGATGTCACCCCTCTCAATGAAAGTGTTATAAATCATTAGTTTAGGTTTGTTTTAACAAATTTGACGTTTGTTTGGGTTTCTAAATACCAAATTTGAAAGTTTCAAATTTTCCGGGCCAACTTCACACTAGCCCGGAAATTTTCACAAAATTAGTTGAAAATAGTCTAGATCGTTAGTTTAAGTTTGTTTTGACAAATTTGACGTTTGTTTAGGTTTCTGAATACCAAATTTTTGGAAACTTCAAATTTTCCGGGCCAACTTCACACCAGCCTGGGAATTTTCATAAAATTAGTTGAAAATAGTCTAGATCGTTAGTTTAGCGTTAGTTTAGGTTTGTTTTGACAAATTTGACATTTATTTACCCTAGCCACAGACCACATTAATCAATGGAATTGGTTGAAAACTGTATAGATCGTTAGTTTAGCTTATAATAGATAAGATTTTAGCTTATAATAGGGTATAGACTAATAGATTGGAACCCACCAGTCATGTAAGTGGCTTCTTATACATTCATATCTCCTATTGTAACAGTCATGAAAGCGTTTCTACGTGTACTGCTGAGGTGAATAGGATTTTTATTAGAAGTTGGCAGTGCATTCTTTCAAAATCATTTTTTTCCATTATATCAATGGAACTATTGATCATATCTATCAGGAACTATAGAACTATTGTGTCTGCATCCAGAACTATCGTTTTCTAATGTACTTCTGACAAATGTTCTGCTAACTTCACACTGACCAATAGTGTCTGTAATCTTGTTATTCTTCAATAGGCTTAATCACAGCATTATAATATAGCATTATGACTATTCAACATTGAAGAATATTATCTACTTCTAAACAGAGTATTAAAATATGCTTATTATTACAATTATCTGTACTTCTATAAATGAGTGTGAGTGAAATATAATATTGACTGCAGAAAATTTTCTTCATAATAATATCGATTGAGAAATTCACCAGGAATGAGTTTTTTCACGTAACCTGAATAGTTGAAACTATTCTATTGAATAATAGAAGGGTTCCCAAGAATTTTGTAGAAAGAAAGCCGACAGTTGGTGACAATGTTGAGGAATGGAGAAAGAAGAAGGATGCACTTGTAAAAATCTCTGTATGTCCGCCACCAGCAGTACCTGCATTCAGATGAATTCAACATAAAATATAGCATTTATTCAGCATTTATAATAGTTGCGATTCAAAGTTCTATCAAAATTATATAAAAAACCGCGGTTTTCTCAAAAACCACTCCAACAATTTTGATCAAGCTCATAATATAAATTGACATTGGTAAGATCATCACCTGCCACAAGTGCCATATCTGTGAAGGTGCGTACAGATATACGCGCCGCGAACATGAACAATTCACTTTTAATCAGCTGACTATATCTGTATTTTCACAGATACAGATATAAAAAGCTTGGCATCAGCTGTTTCGGATGGACACGTTAAGTCATCGGTCCCGGCTGCCTAAAAAGCAGTCGTTAGGTCATGTCAGAGGCCCTGAAATTGATCAGTTGCGACCTGAAAACTCTGTCACCAGACCTGAGCCAGCCAGGTAACTCGACATTATTATTATTATTAGCTGATTAAAAGTGAATTGCTCATGTTCGCTGCGCGTATATCTGTACGCACCTTAAGAATTGCAGGTGCTCCGCCTTATCCATGTAAATTTTTATTTTCCATTTCTAATTTCTGAGCGAGCCGAAGGTGAGCAAAGCTCTTATACTACATGAAATTGTTATTATTTGTTGGGATACTCCTCCTAGACCGTTCGACCAATGGTCATGAAATTTTGCAGAGATATCAAGTTCGACACGGTGACTGCTACTAGCAAATAATATTCTTTATCCGACTTCAGGACTTCTTATTGATTTTTAATAAATTCAGGAAGGTTATTGTGTTATCTTTATTTGAAAAAGTATGAAACATTTTGTCCAATATCCTTTTCCACTGAAACTTCGAGGTCAACATTTGAAGTCCAAGACTTAAAAACCAGAAAACCCTTTAAGCCACGTTTACACCAAAGTTGTTAACAAAATGCTAATAACTCAATCCTTATAGATTCTATTAGATTGAACGGAACTTGACAAACTCATATGATCATCATGTGTAACTATGATAAGTTATGTTCAATCTGATGAAATCTATAAGGATTAAGTTATCAAGATATTGTTAATAACTTTGGTGTAAACGCAGCTTAAGAGCATTTAATTTATTATATGGAATTCTAAATAATAATATTCATGCCAGATTTCAGCAATTTGAAAAATTGCCATGTTCCATGCAATAGAAAAAGACTTCTTGGTGAAAAAAATCTTGTGAAAATTATGCTGCTCAATTGATGATTAAATTATTATTTTTGAGCTCTACCAACTCTTTCTTCTTTCAACTGTTTCTTATTTCTTTGTATAAACATATTTTTCATACCCCTTTTTATACCCCTTCACTAACTCACCTGAATCTAACTAAAATACTGTTCTCTTCTAATCTTATTAGTTATACTGAATCGTTGAGAATATTTAATTAAGTTCGTTATTATTTTCTTCTGTTTTTCTTTTTAATTGTAAAACTATAATTATTATATAACTACACGGACACGGACACGTAAGGACAGGACATAATTCACTCTGATGGACAGTATTACAAGAGGCTGTGGTTTTGAACTGCGCGAGGTCTACTGTTCATTGAACTACTAGTCAGCTGATCAATTTCAAAATAATAATACATCACAATATGGTAGGTTAAATCCAAATTCATATCACATATGGATTTCAAATCATAGTCCTAAACCGAGGTTTATTGTGATAGTGGTTTATTACAATAAGGCTTTGAGCCAAGTTTGCTCAAACCTCTGTTCACACGACACCAACTTTAACACAAACCTTTATTATAAACTAAACCATATATAAATATTCTATATGAAGTCTTTGAAGTGTTTATAAACTTGAGATGAATAGTAACTCAAGCCTCCTCCTCCTCCTTCTCCTCCTTGACCTCCTCCATCACCTCCTCAACCCTCCACCTACTCCTCCTCCTCCTCCCCCAACTACTTCTCCTTCACCTCCTCATCAACCCCTCCTTCTCCCCCCACCCTTCTCTTCCTCCTCCTCCTCACCCTACTCTTCCTCCTCCTCCAACTATTCCCCCTCCTCCTCAACTCCTCCTCTCCCTCTTCTACCTTCTCCTTCACCTCCTCCTCCTCCTCCTCGCCCACCTACTCCTCCTGCATTACAGATCTGACTCGACTAAAGTTATAAAAATTATAATGTACAGCAGACAGCATTGGAATATTCAAGAAATAGATTGAGAGTCATAAGAAAATATGATTGGACTAATGTGAATAATAGTGCTTACTATTTAATTTATAAAATCTATCACTTTATTTTTTAATCACACATTAATTATAATACAACTTGGATAAAATATAAAAATTCAAGTTTAAAATATAAAAATGAAAAATATAAATGAATGTTTAAATATAGATTGAAATACAAACCTCAGTACCCTTTTAAATTATTTTATCACAACATGATTCAGATATTAAATACCATTTTCAAGTTTGAAAATGAATCTGAATATTTCAGACTTGAAAATGGCATTTAATGTACGAATCATGTTGTGATAAAATAATTTAAAAGAGTACTGAGATTTGTATTTCTATTTATATTACAAAAAGCCCTAAAGAAAAAGACAAATGAGTGTTTATATGTGATTGAGAAACTACTAGACCAATAAATTATTATGAAAGTTTGGGAATATGTTGTGTGAATAAGTCTTAAGTCTAGTAACACACACATCAATTTTTGAACTTTTTTATGCCATCCTAATAAATTTGATTAAATTGAACAAAATTTGACAAACATATATTATGATGTGATCATGAGTTTGTCAAGCTCCTGGTACAGTAGAGTTTATAAGGACGAAAAAAAATTGTTCATTCAAAAATTGATGTGTGTGTAGTTAGACTTTGGACGTTCGATAAAAACTTGTTAGAATTTTTATTGTACAACCAAAACTTGAAGTAGCTTTTAGACACATTGATTCTATATCGTGGACGTGCATTTTCAATTATTTGCTCCAGCTGCTTGCCAGCAGTAACATATTGCCATTTAAAAGCCAAAACATAAACTCCCACACATTTTCTTTTACCTTTGAACCAAATAAAATACAATTTATTAGGTCATGTTTATTTATGACTCGACTGCCTGTGTATCAGCCTGCAATGTAAACGCAATGCTGTGACAACGTCCCATGTTCATGAACATCACAATGTCCTACTTTTGTTTCTGTTTGTCTGGTAGGAATATGCACTCGAAGATGTGAGACACTCCCTAAAGTAGGAACTTTGAATAATTTTACCCATTGAATAGTCAATATTGTAAATAAGGATATTTATTTAAAAAAACTCTTATTTTTCTGAAATACAAAAGTTTTTCAAGTTGCCCGATTTGAAAAAAAATGTCATAATTAGTTTGTGGTTTATTTCTGGTTCAAAATTTTTCTTAATAACTCAATATCTTCAAGTTTCGAGTTTATTGAATGTCATCATTCTATTATATTCGGTTTCTAATCAAATAAAAATTTTTAGTTTTATTTCTGGATTGAAAAAATAACTCAAATCAATTCAAGAGGATAGCATAACCTATCATTTTTATTCATTCATAACTCCACCTTCATTGTATTATCATTCATCCCATCATCATCACCTAGGCTTACAATACTTCTACAAAGTCGCCTTTGTAAAATAATAAATAATCAATATTATTAATTGATAAATTAACAGGATTGGCTCGTCAAGTGTTTCAAAGGCCTAGAAATCTTTCTAGTTTGATCACCGTATGACTTGTTTATCAATAATCACCTCGGTCGGTCTTCTAAAGCTCCGTTTATACCAAAGTTATTAACAAATTGTTTATTTTTCCGTCCTTATAGATTCTATTAGATTAAACGGATCTTGACAAACACATAGGCACATCATTTGTATGATAAGCTACAGTATGTTCAATCTAATAGAATCTATGAGGAAGGAAAAATAAACATTTGGTTAATAACTTTGGTGTAGACGCAGCTTTAGCTAGCCACTGAAAAGCCTTCCAACGGATACCACCAAATAGTAGCAAAACTGCCTTAAATATTACTAAGAGTATTTCTGATATGAATTATGGAGTTGTCTGATACTTTCATTTAGGATGAAAATTTCATTACACATAGGATGTCTAATCTGGCAAGTCAAGCAGTTTATTCAGATCCAGTTATTGCAGATTCGGCTCATAGTTTCCAATACCGTACCTATGATTGACTCTTATTGGTAGAGATACGGTATATTTAACTTTGAATATCATATTTTTACCCTTTTGAAAATGAATATTTTCACAAATTTTGAATTTTATTTGGGAAGCTGTCAATTGTAATTAGGAATTGTGAATTGTAATTGAGAAATAGTAAGATGTAAGTTACTTGGGAAGTTGTTAATTAAAGATTAGAAAATAATCCACTTGTCCAACGTCATATTCCATACTTGCATTCTTTGCATGAATTTTAATTCACGAACAAGATCAACTGGATTTTCAATCAGATTTCTTAATTAAAACAGAAACTTCTGACTAACAAATCTTATTACCGCATCTCAAATTGAATTCATACTTTCTCAAATACAATTTACTATTCTTAATATTACATGATGTGATAACTTCTAAAATACAAATGTCTATTCTCAATTATTACAATTGATACTTTCTTGAAATTTAAAAAGGTATAGATTATTACAAGTCTGGTATAGGTAATACCTACACATTTATAATCAATTCAACCAGATTTTAGCTAATACTTAGCCGTGATAAAAAATAACCATTTAATAACAATAATAATGCTTTTATTAAATCAAGAGCTTTTACAAACACAATGTTCAATTAATACAATATAAAATACCTTTAAATAATAACTATCCACTGAGTAAACTGAATTCCATTCAATCACAACAATACATGAAAAAGGATTGTCTGTTTCATTGTTAAATCATGACTAAGTGCCAAAAGCCGGTTAAATTTTAATCGTGATTAATTCCAGGAGAGCCTATCAGACAAACCGTCTTATAAAAAATGCCTTTTCTGATTGGTTCTCGTGAAATTAATCACGGTTAAAATTTAGCCGGCTTCTGTGCAACTAACATTAATTAGAGATTATTAATATAAAATTTATCAAACAAATATGAGAAAAATAACATTGTAACAAATCATCTGTCTGTAATAATCATTTTAGTAAAAATAGAATATTGCTATTACCCGATTTCATTCTTTACCTATTCTTCCAGTTTTTTTTTAATAATGCAATGTTTCCAAATACCGGTAACATTGCCTATTAAAATTACGCCAAAGATAAGGCTAAAAACAGCGTTTTGAAGTGCATTATTGCATTTCGAAAATGACACAAAGTACATCTAATTGAAATTTTGTGAAGTTTATAACAAGATAAGCAATGCAATTAATACTGATAAGAATGTACTAGAATAATAATGTTTTAACAAAGTGAAACCGGTGATTAGGTTAGTGATTAGTTTCCATAATGGGCCTACATTTTTAATTCATAATAAATTATTTTAAGTTGCTGTACTACTAACAAAGAATCTACTTTATTATTGTAGCTACAATACATACAGCCTATCTAAATAATCTTCTACATAATTTATTTTATACATTAATACAAATAAATGTGAAAATGATTTAAACTTTTCTTTTAGCTAGCTCTACGTAACGTATTAAATATATATTGTTTTAAATTATTTTCATATAAGTATGTTAAGTTTTAAATCAGTTACCTTTGATTAAGCATGTAAGCAATAAACAGTGTTAACATAACCTTTAAACCGAGAAGTGTAAAGCTTTTACAGAGTGGAAACGTGGAACGATCCTATCGTTCCACTCAAGTTTATTTTTGTTTACATTTTTGACTGTCGACCAGCTCTCCAGTCGAACAGTTTATACCCACCCAATTTATTGAGTTGTTACTTCAACACTAAAGAATTCCTGCCAAGTCTCAACTTAGCTTTTGCTATTCCAACAAAACAATAATGAAAGCAGTGAAAACACAGGCTGGTTGATGAATAATGTTGCACGCCATACTAGGTATGTTAATCTTTACCCTCACTCCTCCCCCCCCCCCTATGTTCCATATATATATATATATATATTATTGTACATCTTTATAGTAGGTAGTATTATAAAGTATATTCTGTATAGGCCTACTAGGAAAGTATACAATACCTACTAGAGTGAGTATACCTGTTTCTTTGCAAGTACATTTATGTAAAGGTACCTAGTAGATATCATATTATTATATAGGCACTGTACGCTAGGTAAGTATATACAGTACTTACTAGTTAGTATATAGGTGTTTCTTTGCATGCTGTTACATAGCATGTTGCACGCACATGGTGGTGGAGGGGGGGTTTAGGAAGCTACTAGTGGTTAATGTTGGCACTAGAATTGTTACCGAATGGATGGATGGGGGGGTTGTTCAACCCCCTTGTGGGGTAGAATCGCCCCTTCCCAACTCACACACCTTTGCTCTATCACCAGACCTTGGCCAAGTTAACACCAGCAGGGGACGAATTCGATATATTACCAGGGGTTGCAATGCAATGATATGAATCCTGGAGAATTGTTGTGATTGTGATTACCTGTTACGTTTTGTCAAATATGTTTCGAGGGTTGAGGGTATGAAATACAACTGCTGTTATGTAGTCCATTATTATTATTTGTTTCAGTTTGCTTGCTTTGTTTATAGAAAATGTTCAAAGAATTGAAACAAATCTTATTATGTGTCAGATTGCTGAAATAATTACAAAAAGCATGAGGAAATATGTTATGTTCTAAAGGATTTACTAAATTATTGATAAAAAGTACCTAAATTCGTATGGCTTTCGTTGGTGGGGAGTACCTTGCGGGATGAATTATATTGATAAATCTATTTCTTACAAAAATATTACAGGCGAGGTACCGTATCTCCACAACATTTTAAACTTTATATTCATATTTGAAGTTGAAATTTATTTCATACTAATCATCATCAGGAAGCAAATATTTTTATTAAACCAAAAGTAATGAGTAGCCTATTCATTGTAAAGAAAAATTGGGAATCATATTGAATATGATGTGATTTTCATAATCTTGAACTGTATAATTAGTCTTATAACATTACTTCTAGATTGTGATTAGTCTACAGTAACAATTAAGCAAATAAAACAGTATTGGAAAATAATGACTAGCTCATTTTATGCATATAAAAACAGATTAGAAAGAATTAAAGTTGGCATTATAACTTTGAATAAATAATTTAAAACAATTCCTAATTTGAATAATGTTGTTGCTCACACACGGGTTGATAGTGTCAGTGTCACACTTTCATTAAATTTAAGATGAATATCATGATTGAACTCTCATGTGAAAAACTTTCTTTACACAAAAACAGTTTCTCAGCAAAAGATCTTTTGACAAAAGTAACAGCAATGCTAGTGTAAGGGAACATATCTGCATCCGATCTCTGCTTTGCAAAGAAAATGAGAATAAAGGTGGAAATTAAGTCCTCCCTCCAAATTCCACTGCATGGACAGCTCGAGGGTGTAAACTAACAGTTATGCGTGGAACGGTGAAATAACAGTGACTAGGTAAATGTTTAAAAAGTGAAAAGTTTTCCCTTACATAAAATACTATTAATGCGCGGAAAGGGTGGAAAGTAGCAGATTCGCGTGGAACAGTGACTAGGTAACGGGTATTCGTGGAACTATGACAACAACTACCCTTCTCAAGTCCTCAGTACACGAGTGATGGGGTAAGAGAACGGTTGTTTCACACCTCCCTGCGTTGATCGTGACATGTGAATAGTGACGAAAGTGACTAGTAAATTCCTTCTTCCAGTGAAATTTATCTCTAACTATTTGTAGTTTTTCTGTCATAATGTCTGAATACTTTTTCGATCACATGCCGTTTTTGCGGCGTAATTCCAAGTCGAAACTTCCAACACTTCAAGACGGGCTTTTCAAAATAGGATGCCAAGCGTATCACATCTTGGTGCATGACAACAATGACAATCAGATTGCCTCTTACAGATCCCCGCCTGCAGTCAATCCTTCGGATAATCCGTTCGTCGTCATCATCCCCACGTCTAATCCGAAAGGAAGCCAGAACAGGGACAAGAATAAGAAGCGCCGTTTTTCGGTAGGTCACCCACAATGCTTGTAATGTAAAAAGCGTTTCAATGTAATGCGATGAAGAAATTGAGACATTTATCTATCTATCTCACCCTTGCTTCTAAGTTTTTGAATGCTTACATTTACTTGCTCATCCGTAGTGATATAAAATGATTTTTTACAATACGCAATAAATAGTTATCATGTTAGCCAGTAGGATTTATAGATGAATATTAAAACTAATAATTTACTGGTTCTAGCCATATGAGTTTTTAGTTAGATCCGCCTGGATTTTTTATTCTTAGAATGTATTTTCAATACATAATCGATATGAAGAGACAATATTACTGTAGTTTCCAAAGTCAGGATCTTTGTTTTTTCTTCAGATTTTATCGATTAGAATAATGATGGAAAAAATAGGTACCTCTGCATTACTTAAGAGGAAAGTTTTAACACCCTAAAAGTAAGAAATCAATATTTTTCTTCAAATTTTACAGTTCTTTAATCTCATTTTTATTTACACACTTAATTTCCAAAGTAAAATATTTCATCATATGTATGAATATTTTAGTAAAATAGGCTGTAATATTAAATTTATATTAAGTATTGAAATATAATATTTGTAAGAAAAATATTATGACGAATAGTAGGTAGCCTACTCAATTAGAAATTGTGTTTAGGCTCCACCTACGGTCAAAGCAAAAATATATCCCATGATTATTTTAATGCAATATCTCTATCTAAAATCTCTAATTCAAATCATTTTATTTCTGTTCAATTTTTCATTGCATTGACTTCTTCCTAATTAACAAATGATCCATAGAGAATAAAACAGCTTGAGTTGTAGAGCGCTGTATTCTTTTGCACTGTATAGATTTCATTAATTTGGCCTACGGTAATGGATATTTTCCTCATTGAAGAAGTATTTCAAATTTGATTTGTATCATAATTTGTATTCAATAACTTCTACCCAGTCTGTTAGATTTATTAGAAATTTCTATTTTCAACTGTAGTTTTCCTTACGTTGGACATCTGTTCCAATAATTCCCATTACATTTCATAAAATTGGTCGTAAATCATTTTTTCATACAGTATTTAGATAATTGATTTTACTCATAAAAATCTGAACTTGGAAATTTTAAGCATACACGGTAAACAGTAGGTAATAATAAATCCTTCAGGAAGGCGTGAACGAAATAGGTTCACATAAACAGCATTGATCTTAATAAACAAAGTAGAGCACTTCCACATTTCTATATTTCGAAAAAGTTGTAAACTTTATGAAGAGCTATTTCTGTAGATGGGTAGGAAATGAGGTTTCGCTTTATGGCGCACGCTCTGCCATAAACTGGATTTTTGTTTTCTATTGGGGTTTGATGACGTTCGGTTTGATACTTGGGTATGAAACAGCAAATTTCCGGGACTCCATATTTTACTACTCACACTCGGGATATGATGGAATGAAACTCCTTCCTGGGTTCTGGTCCTACAAAAAAATTGGGATGCATATTTTTCTGCCGGTACCTTTTTTTCTGAGCATATTCACAAACCCTTTTGTCGTTAGAAACTGCAATAATAATCGAAAATACTCTGCATAGTTGCACTTTTACTTTTGAAGTTGAATCACCAATAACTGAAATGATACCAATAATTGAAGTGCACTCTAGGGTTATCCTACAATGATGCTTTTGATCTTGTATCATAGAAAGCAAATCAAAATTCCCTTAAATAATTGAAATAATGGTTTCGATTCGTTATTTTCCAATTATCAAGCTTTAAGCATAGTAAATAATCAATAATTAACCTTCTTGCACGTCGACTTTGGATGTAATACAGATGTATCCTGCAAATTGTATGAACTGCAGCCTCCAGCTTTGTTATAATTAATTTATAGGCTACATCTTATTTATGAAAAATTTAAAAAAATTTCAGGATATCATAGAGCATATAAAATTATAATAAATTGAAGAAGAGGCTACCGTATTCTTACTTATTTCAAAATGATTTTCTCTCACCTCTCATTGATTGGATAAAACATCATCAAGTATTGTGTTTTCCACTGACGCATGTCTTGATAAAATACTTCTACTCTAGTGAGAATAAAAAATTGTAAAAGTTGAGCTTCCTGAAGCAGGTGTTCTCAAAAACTATTTCAATCTTATTTGAATGCGATCCTAGCCTACATCCCAACTATTAGCCTACTATAATGTTGGAAATAACATTTTATAATACATATAATATATCAAAGGACGATTCTATCTTGAATAGGTTGAGAATTCCCATAATTATTCTATTTTTATACGGTACAGTAAATTATGAAAACTAGCGGAAACCATCTAAATTATCTTTCAATCAGGATTGTCGGTGCTCTATTATACTAACATTATAATTCAAACATCATGCAAGCCTCTATCAATAAAATTTTTTGCGAATTGAAAATAATTAAAATATTTCACTAGAATTCATATAAACAAGTAAGTTGTTGTTAAACCTCTTATGCTTTCCAAGATACAGAAAAATCCTTCAAAAAATGCATATGAATTACATTTAATCTGCAGTTGCCTAGCTATTTTATAAACCTGTTTTTCAATAATGATTGTAAATTGGTTGCATGAGAATTATCAAAAAATTTAGAATACGATTTTGAAGTAATCAGCATTGATTTATTGCATGATAATAATAGGTCATAATTGACCGACCGAACATAGTGAGTTCTATGTTTCGACTCGATTTGCTTTTGTCTGTCTGTATGTAACGCGATTACGGCCAAGTGCGTTGATAGAATTCTATGAGATTTGGCAGGAATATTCCTTTTTCAACTGCGCGTCCATGTACACACAAGGTTTTTTGAAATTTTGCATTTTAAGGATAATATGAAGAGAAAAGGAATTTCTCCATACTGTGATATCACTATATAATCTACTTTGAAGATAGGATCAATCAGACTATAGAATTATTCTTAATCAATCAGCTGACAGGTGGATTACAGTACAGATGTCTGGCCGTGTGTATTTCTATAAGGTAGGGTTTCAATATTTTTTATGATCGTGCCCATTAGTATCAATATTGTCACATTTGAAAAACAAATTTGATAGGTGATTGAAAATAAAATAAAAAATGATTAAATTGACTGAATAATGCTGAAGAACTTATAATATTCATGATTGAAAAAAATAATCTTAAAATATAGTTGAGAAATATTTTTATCAGATGGAAAGATAATCACGAACTGGATAAATCGTCATATGGGATACAAATGTAAACGTGAACTGAGTTTATTAGCATAAGTGAGTTTTTGATCTTGGAGAAAACAAATAACAGTTTTTTAGAGTAAATTATGATTCAACTGAATCAACAAGAACAGGTCTCATCAGATTCTTGTGGATGGGAAAACTGCGAAAGGTCTACTGTTCACAGAACTACTAGTATATCATTATTGATTTATTGATACTAGTAGTTCTGTGAGCAGTAGACCCCACGCAGTATTCTCATCTACAAGTACCAGATTGAAACTATATAGACCTTACGGAAATACAGCAATAGACTGTCAATGTAGACATAAAAAATCTGGTGTGGCGCACTCACACAACTTTCCTTGCCGTTATGAAAATTTATCACCTGACGCTAGAGTTCCCGCGCATCTCAAGTCTACTATATAAAGATTTGAGCCAGCTGGTGACAGGGCAATAACGCTGGAGACACACGAGGTCTGCTATCTCTTCATAGTGAATCATTCAATAGAATCAACAGTTGCCAACAGTTTGCAATATTGAATAATCACATTTTCCCGAATTTCGAGCTTATTTTTAATTCTAGGTGAAAATGTTACTAGACATTAATTGTAGGGATTCTCATGCTCAATCTTTTCCACTCGATTTTTTTTTTGTTTAAATTGTATCTGAAGCCTGATAATTGAGAATCTAAAATCAAAATTTCCTTATATGGGGTGGAGCTCCTGAAATTTTTACAGATATGAGACTTGTGGCCGTTGATAGAGCTTATCAATGACTATTTTAGGTATAAATTTAATCAAAATCTTTGGAGCCGTTTTCGAGAAAATCGCGAAAAACCCGGTTTTTGACAACATTTTCTTCATTTTAGCCGCCATCTTGAATTGCATTTGATCGAAATTGTTCGTGTCGGATCCTTATAGTGTAAGGAGATATCGTGTACACAGACGCACATAGGCCTACACTCATACACACACACACGCATACAGACCAATACCCAAAAACCACTTTTTTGGACTCAGGGGACCTTCAAACGTATAGAAATTTAGAAATTGGGGTACCTTAATTTTTTTCGGAAAGCAATACTTTCCTTACCTATGGTAATAGGGCAAGGAAAGTAAAAAGGGGGTGTGCTTGCAATTTATATTGTAGTTCTGATTTTTTAATATATTATTTAGATACATAAGAGAAGTCCAGAACCAATTTCTTCATGCAAATTTTCCTTGTGCTAGATACAGAATGGCCCAAAAACCTCGTATTTTCGGCTCATTTTCCAGTTTTCAGCTATTTCTGCCAAATCTGGTAATCGAACATAAAAATTTGCTCTCGCCTTTTTTCTAGATTATGAAATTCTGAATAAAATGAGATCATTCGGAACTCTCTATCTCCAATGAGTGCTGAGTTATGATTTTTCAAAAATGAGTGAAATTTGAAGAAAAAATCAATTTTGATGAATTTTAGTTTTTGATCAACAATATCTTCTGATTGTTACCATTTAGATGTATAATTCGAAATCCCTCTGGGCGTATTTTTGTGCTCTACAATCTGAGATCAGGTAGAGCGCTCTATCTAATATAGATTTTCAGGTACACCTGACAGCAATGCTCCTTTTATTGTGAAAAACACCTAATTCTCAGCTTCAACCATCATCACCAACTACATACCACTACAGGTAGTCTTCACATTGATATTTCGCACAATGACATAAGTTCATAATATTATGTTCTATGAGAATCACCCGTTAGATGCACTTCATTTCAGTATTTCCTAGTGGAGAAGCGCGCTTAAGGACACCTCAAGGATCAAAATTTCAAACACTTATAACTTCTGACGCAATGCTCAGATTTCATCGTACTCCATTCTTTTCGGCTCGTCAAGGCGGTCCAAAATCATGCATCATAGGTCAAATTCGGTCGAAAAGTGGAAAATTTATAATGTATTGAAGAAATTGATTCTGGACTTCTCTGATGTACCCAAATAATATATTAAAAATCAGAACTACAATATAAATTGCATGCAACAATGTATATAGTGACTGGACTATGTCAGCTGATTTATGATGAATAATTCTATAGTCTGATTTTTACTCTAATATTGGCGTATGAAGGAGGCTCCTTTTTCCTTTTATATTATCCTTGAAATGCAAAATTTCCAAAAACCTTGTATATACGTCGACGCGCAATTAAAAAAGGAACATACCTGTCAAATTTCATGAAAATCTTTTACCGCGTTTCGCCGTAAATGCGCAACATATAAACATTTAAACATTCAAACATATTTAAACATTAAGAGAAATGCCAAACCGTCGACTTGAATCTTAGACCTCACTTCGCTCGGTCAAATATCGGGGCACCGAGCTTCACTCGTTATTTTTATTTATTGATAAACAGAGCACAATTCTCTAAAAAATGATCGTGTTTATATTTCACAGCTTGCTATACGTCATCTTATGGATTTCCGGGATAAAATATTTTGATTTTTCACATACTCACTTTTTTACTATCCACAGCTGTTTCAGCCAAGGATGAATTATCCTTTTAATGTCCTTCAGCGAGTTTTCTCAAAGATCTCTAGGAGACCTAGTGCAATCGAATCTTTATAATTATCATAAACCTACTATGTTCCAAATTTCATGAAAATCGTTAGAGCCGTTTTCGAGATCCGTTAAACATGAATAACCAGATATAAAAATAGCCAGATATATAAATACAGAAATTGCTCGCTTAATATAATAGGATTGGTATTTAGCATTAATACTGTATAGCTATTAACATTGATAAGGTATTAATATTTATAATATTGAAATAAATCATTATTGTGGTAAGCTCTAACTTATATTAAATATAATGTCGACTGTGCAGAACTAGATAACAACCTATTATCGATTCAACATCATGTTGTATGATATATCACCAACTTTCTATAAAATACTATAAGCAACTGTACCGGTCTCTCATTACCTGATTTTTCCTACTGTTATAAAAAATTGCTTCAATTTGTCTTATAGTGAAATTCACTTCACACTGTCAGCATTCCTAATAAATAATTTCAATGCTTCTTGTTCAACAAATGCTGACAGTTTTAAAAGTGAATCTCATCACAGTTGAATCGTGAAACATGAAAGATCATTGAGGACTAATAAAATTGGTATACTTTACTCAGTGTCAGATCATCAAGGGCTATCACAATGTTGAGAGGTGGTAGCTATATAACTGGTATGGTAGTTAGACCAACAAAGGACCTCCAGGAAACCGCATTCTAACCGCATGTTATGGCTGACGAATTGGGTACCTATTATTCTTTTGTATTTGGGATAAGCTCGCCCCACGCACGCATCTGAACGCGTGACCAAGTCAAGTTAGCCTCTGTTGAACCCTCATTGTGTCACGCAATAACGTCATAATGAATCCCTCATGCTGGTACGGGCTACTAACTGGTCATTGTGTTTCTCGGTCTGGTTTCATTTAATATTTCCTCCAATCGTATCTGCTTATCACAGCTGAATCGTTCCCAATCTGTAATTTCAATTTAATGCAGTTTCCTAGAAACGGTTGAGGATGGTGAAGAAAGTGGTTCAACTTCTTGGTAAAGTGGCTAAATTATGATCATTCTAAGCAAATTTTTACCGGCACCTAAATTCCGATTCCACAGATAGACGATAATTGATAAGTTTCCTAGAAGTGATAGAAATTCGTAAAGAAGTGCTTTGAACTTCCAGTAAGTACCAAATTACAGACATGAAATTCTCTTAAGGAAATTTGAAAGGATCGGAAATTTGAAGTTGGTTGCTGAACTTACCTCGTAACAGCCCAAATACAGTTAGGCTATATATGAAGTTCTAAGATAAATTTTAATGCTCGAAGTTGAAAGTTTAACGTACGCTATATAATTTCTAGGGTGATATAATTTGATGTGATGCAAACATGATGGGTGTTTTTAGATTTAGGATTCTGTTGATATTATTGGTATCATCTTTTATTGATATCACCTCTTTAGTAGAGCTTTGATTTTTTTTTGGCTATTTTTCTAGATGAACTTTTAAATTTCCAATCAAACAGAAAGCTGAAATCACAAAAATTTAAATATTGATTGGTATAATTCTGATTAGGCCATATAGGCCTACCGTATACTATGGGAATTTATTGCATAATTTTCTAACATTGAAAATATTTATTAGTGTGTATAAAATATTATTGATTCCATCTTGTGTGAGTAGTGTGACGCTGTTTTCTGTTTAATATTCTAAATTTATTGTAGGACAGTAGAGTACTATTGAAATTTTCAATCTTTCCATGCAAGCCGATATGACTGGATATATTAGATTTGATAACACATTCGATGCACAGTTGTCGATAATTTTAATATAGGCTATCCTGTAATATGGGCTACTTTGAAATTTCGCATAATTTGACAGCACGGATATTTTATCCAATTCTCAACTTATTTTTTACAGAGTCTAGTTTAACAAAAAATGCCAGGGAATTCGAGGTAGATACCATAGAATTACAGCAACGCACAGAAGAATATCCGCAAATACGAACTAGCCTACACTAGACGCAACGTTGCCTGTGCCCCTCACCCCTTGCCCCGGCTATTGCACATTTATTCCTGCCATTTAGACATGCAGGGAGGTGGTAAGGCGAGATTACAAAGAGAGGAGCGTCACTTGCGTGACTGAGGCTCATGAACCTCGTCCAGCTACTTTAAAACGCTTCTGCTACATACTGGTCAAATCAACTCTACTACTATAATACTCGGTTCAGTGTAAGAAGCGACACAGCACCAAGCATTTTGGCTAGCTGCTTAAGCAAACTTGTGTCGATTGTTGAGCTGACCCTACACTGCGAAAACTTCTCCCATGTGTGGAGGAAGGGATTAGTCGACAACAGTCAGATTCACTTTGAACTGTCAGCATTTCTCATGTATAACATGAATACTTTCTATTTAAACAATGCTGATAGTTGAAAGTGAATGTGACTAGTGACAGGTTGAATAGTAGTGTGTTTTTAATTGATGGCACTTGGCTGCTGGTTTATTAGTGTGCTTTGATTTGTGTATGTGTAGCCCACTCTAGTGTACCTTAGTACTGCAAGGGAACCTTAACACCGTCCAAGATAATCACGATGAAAAGTGATTTAGAGGTCAAGGCCACCCTTTCATCACATCTCGCAAAACCGCAAAGTGATTACTGATAGTATCGCATAAATAAGAGCTGGGAAAATTCTCCAGTGATGATTTTACCGTTAAAAATCTATACCAATGTCGGTGCCTGAATTGATTTTCTTTTGTATTTTTGAAATATTCTGTAAACATTACTGTCACGCAAACGTGTTACTAGCTTTTCATGTAGCTGCTTTCCAAGGAATACAGCCGTCTCGTCACTTCCTATTCGCCTTATGAATAGCAATTTCTATTCAGTTTCCTCCGCTATTCAGGTTGATGGCTTTGTGACATACACTAAGTTCATCCTTCTGCAAAAATCCTCCCCATTATGCTAAATAGTTTTTTTTTGCAAATCTGAAAGGTATACAGCCTTGAACTTCTTGAATAATTATATTAATCACATTATTGACAAACTTGAAAGTTTCAATTTTATTTCAATTTCAATGCACACTTTTTCTACCTGTTGTGAATTGTCATGTGGAAATCACTTTCAATCTTGAATAATAATGTCATGTCAATAAATTTATATCTGGAATAATGGAGTACGGTACCTATTAGGGTTGCCACCCGTACTATATAATAAAGTCTTGTACTTTATACTTTGTAAGCAAGATAAAGTACGCAAAAATAGTTTATTTTGCTCAATAAAGTACTATATAATAAAGTACGAGGAAATCAAAACATTTTAAGTTATTAGAGTGGCGGAGACTGTCAGATTTCAAATAAATATACATTTTACTAATAGAAAGTAACAGGTAGCAGGTGACAAATGGAACGGAACTGCTGATGAGTTCAAGAATTTGTATAAAGTGGTTTCATATTTACTCTCTATTCCTGCCACTTCAGCATTTGTGGAAAGGGATTTTTCGGTGATGAGTGAAGAGATGAGAGGAGCAAAGCATCTTTGAATCTCATATGAAATGAACTACCTAATGATTATTTCAATTTGAATGTTGATTGCAAAGATGCTTTGCAACTCTTCACCAGTAACAATAATTTATTGATGATGGCCAAAAGCAATAAGAAATATGTTTTCAAGAATAATTGATTGATTTTTTATTAAATTTAAAATTCATTAATTCATTACATTATTAAACTCATTTTGTATTTCATTATATTGATGTATTGTATTTTGAATATTCATTCAAAATTACTTTATTTGCATGGGCTACTTATAAAAATGATTAAAAACACATTATAAAAAACATAAAGTACCCTTTATTTATTTTGTCCAGGAGCACATTCAAGCTCCAAAATAAAAAATACTACGGTACTCAATAATCAGGCTTGTGGAGCACTTGATAGAAGAAAACCATAAAATATATTGAAATGAATGCTAATATGAAGATTTTAAACGTTGGAAGCAAAAGCAGTAAATTAAATGAAAAGAAGATTTTAATATCTAAACTACAGCAAATAAATTGAATAGTAATAAACTAATAAATATCATTGAATTCGATTTAGACAATCCCATTTTTGATAAAATTATACAACCAAGAAATAGAGCATATATGGAGGATTAATATGTACATAAATTAGTCAATACTTTTGTTATATTTAATTATTCATTATAGCTTTAAAATGGCTAAAATAAGCTGAAACCGGTCATTCTTTTAAAATATTTTAAATATATTTTTTATAAATAAAGGGTGCTTTATGTTTTTAATAAATTATTCAAAATTGTATTTTGAGAAGTTTTATCAGGCTTTGGGCAAACGGGTACACTTTTTTTGCATTCATTTTCATAATCTCGTGTACCTCGAATTATTTTGCAATAGCCTAGAGTTTAAATTTTTGAAGAGTAACAATATTATGCATTTTTTCAAGGCGCATAACTTACATTTTGAATTTAGAAGACCAACTCTAAAACTTTTTTGGATTAAATAAAATAAATTGTGTTTTTTTTTTCTATAATACTAGCCTATAGTATACAATTATTCTTTATGAGCAAATAAAATTAATTTATCTATTTAATGACTTATTATCATTTTCGTCATACCAGTATGTAATCAATAACTTTCCAAGCTATCATGTTATTATTTGGATGAATCGAATAATAATAGATAATTACATACTATAATAATTATAATAGATTTTAATAATACTCAGTGTCGGTTGGCCTACAGCCGGTTAAATTTTAACCGTGATTAATTCCACGAGAACCAATCAGAGAAGCCGTCTTTTCAAAAATGCCTTCTCTTATTGGTTCTCGTGGAATTAGTCAAGGTTAAAATTTAACCGGCTGTTGTGCAACCAGGCCCAAGTGATATTCAAGTCAATAATGTACGTGTATTCTTGTGAGTATATAAGAATGCCACATTGAATTATGGGGCCTTTTTGAAAATACAGGTAAAAATAACATGTACTTTATTTAAACCTAATGTACTTTATTTTTTAGGCCTGTGAATACCAATGTACTTTATTCTTCATAAGAAAAGGTGGCAACCCTAGTACCTATGCTCAATTTTTCAAGTCGAGAGAATCTTTACTACTGTAGTTCACTTTGATTTGAAATAAAATCGTAAATTATTGTTGAATCATGACAATTCAACGTTTGAAATTCTAGTACACTGAAATTTGAAAGCATGTTAAACAGGATTTATCCTTCAAATTTTTTAAAGGGTAGGCCTATTTAAAGTGATTCAAGATTTTAGTGAGCTCATTTTTGTAATGTTTATTCCCATTTTACTCCAGTCACGAGGTAGTGAAAAAGGGTCATTTGGGCAATTAATTAATGGTAAGAACCATATTGATGCCCAAAAAATTAGGGGAAAGCTGAATTTTTGAAGGATGCTAGTATATAAGTAAGTAAGTAGTATTTAATTTTACATAGCCTGGAACAGCGGAGTCCCCATCGTCTTCTCGTCTGCTCCCACCTCGGTAGCCCTTGATGATAGAGAATATAATTTGGTCTCAAATTCTCGACCAGGATGCTTCCTTCCACGTGCATTAACAATAATCGTTTTGAAATTAGTTGAGTACAAGTTCAAAGAAACCGACGATTTCAAGAAATGTACTTTTTCTCCCGAGTTCAAGCCATTTTTCAATCAAACGGACGGGATGAAGACAAATTTGAGACAACAGGGAGAAAAATACACACGTTTCTTGAATATTTCTTATACTTGTTTCTATAAGCTAATCATTTTAGTTTTGATATAATCGGGGAAGATTTGAACACTATTTTATTATAAATCTGCCACTCATCAAACAGTTAATATTCTTTTGCCAGAGGTGACCAAATCCTTGTCCCCCCTCTACCTGAAGACCATGGATGCACTCCCACTTAGATTATTTTTGGAAAAAATTCAGCTTCCACCCCACCCCCTGAATAAAAAATTTCGTCCTTCTAAAACACTGCTGACCTTTTTTGGGACCCCTTCAAAATTTGATTTTGACCCCCCCCCCAACAAAAATTTCAAGGACGTAGTCCGTAGTCCAAACCCCTCCTCCCATGTGGGCGAAGAATACTCTGGCCTACTACTTGGTTGTTTTCTGTAGTTAATTTAAATTAATCAGAAATACATCAATAACAGTTTATTGTATTAATTTTGATTCATCCATTTCTCCGAAAATTTCATCTCTGATTATATTTGAGGCTTGCTCGTGAATACAGTAGCATCTATATCTAGATAGATAGAATCAGATGTGACATTTGCCATGGCTTTAAGCAGAGCAGAGCTGCCAAGTTTTACTCAGCCATAAAACACGTAAAGGTAATAGCTTTACAGGTAGCTAGGTACTACTCTAGCCAGGAGCATACAACACATCTGGGCAGACTATATATCTTTTACGATTTCAGTAGCCAACAAATCTCCTGGAATTCAGTGGGTAGCCTATATTTCCAAAATACCTTCAACGCGCAAAAGCTTATGTTATGTTCTCGCATGTTGAAAATTTTAGTTTGTAGTTGCGTTTTTCGTAATCAATGATTAAATTTCCAATTTATAACTGATTTATGAACTGTGCCAATTTTTAATAAATTCCAGTTGATGTTGATGCGCGGAATTGATTTTCCATCTATTTAATCATATCAAAAAGTTTTAGATGCTTGTCACAAAGAATATGACTAAATATAATTATACTTGAATATTGAATGTAATTGTAATTGAAAAATGCATCCCTTCTCTGCAAAGTTTATTCTCAAGGTAATTATTGACCGAGCGAAGTGAGGTCTAAAATTCAAGTCGACGGTTTGGCATTCATTTCTCTTAAAATGTTTATATGTTGCGCATCTACGGCGAAACACGGTAATAGATTTTCATGAAATTCGACAGGTATGTTCCTTTTTAAATTGCGAGTCGACGTATAAACAAGGTTTTTGGAAATTTTGTATTTCAAGGATAATATAGAAGGAAAAATAAGGAGCCTCCTTCATACGCCAATATTAGATTTAAAATCAGAATATAGAATTATTCATCATAAATCAGCTGTCAAGTGGATTATAAAACGCATGCCACGACGCATGCAATTCAATATCTCAATGTAAATAGCTCATTTGAAGCAAAGATGGTTGATATCTATTATATCAATGGAAACCCTCACAATAGAGCCCGCATTACTCATCAAGTTTATTATTGACTTAATCCAATGACTCACTACTGTAGGTAGATCCTATATTAAATATAGAGTAATAATCAAATATAGTTTATTTTTCAAAGTCGTCTTCCAGGAGAATCTTCTTACCTTATACACTTTATGAAATAAATGTTTATATTCAACTAGCAGGCAACCCATGCTCCGCAAGGGTCTATTTTAAAACTTAACAAACTGAAATCTTGACCGAGTTTGAAATAGGCTTAGAACCATCCTCGGTTAATCAAGAATCTATAATATGTAAATGAATTTATATGTAGGCTAGTCTAGACGTGATGATGCATCAAACATAATTCTCCAATCCCGTACGTGTTTTTTTTTCTTTTCTTTTCCCGTAAGCCAGTTCTTTCCTTCATTATAGTATAGTTAAGTTCTTCAACTTGGTGCTAACCTAATAAAGTGACAGAACTCAAATCTTGTTTAGAAACCTTCCTCAACTTTAATGCCAACCTGACAAAATTGGACTGGTTATTAATTTAGTTACCAATTTTAACCATCTGTTTCGAAGAGTTAGTCTATCTAGATTATGGTCCTATATTAGCATTAATATTATAATAGTCCTATATTAACTTCATTATAATAGTCCTATATTAACTTCAATATTATAATAATACATGTCCCATGAATAAATTTGAACATTAATTCTAAAAAATCTGAAGGAAAATTGAAATTTGGACTTCGAGGTGCACGAGATTGATATTTTTTGAATCTATCTGCAAAATTTGGAGATCTAAATTTAATCACATTCCTGTTTTTCCGGTATGCAATCCACAAGTTGACATGTTTTGATGCGAACAAACACAACCCTACTCTCTCTTATTATACACGGTGTCCCACCAAGGTTGTAACAGCCGTTGACCATACCGTACTACGTTGTCTACTCGACATTTCTGACAAAAAATGATCAGTAGGCCTAAACTTTTTACTTTCCTTGCCCTATTACCATAGGTAAGGAAAGTATTGCTTTCCGAAAAAATTAAGGTAGGCTACCCGAATTTCTAGATTTTCTAAACGTTTCAAGGTCCCCTGAGTCCAAAAAAGTGGTTTTTGGGTATTGGTCTGTATGTGTGTGTGTGTGTGTGTGTGTGTGTATGAGAGTATGTGCTGCGTCTGTGTACACGATATTTCATCTCCCATTCAAACGGAATGACTTGAAATTTGGAACTTAAGGTCCTTACACTATAAGGATCCGACACAAAGAATTTCGATCAAATGCTATTCAAAATGGCGGCTAAAATGGAGAAAATGTTGTCAAAAACCGGGTTTTTTGCGATTTTCTCGAAAACGGCTCCAACGATTTTGATTAAATTTATACCTAAAATAGTCATTGATAAGCTCTATCAACTGCCACAAGTCTCATATCTGTAAAAATTTCAGGAGCTCCGCCCCATCTATGCAAAGTTTGATTTTAGATTCCCAATTATCAGGCTTCAGATACAATTTGAACAAAGAATTTTGAGTAGAGAAGATTCAGCATGAAAATCTCTACAATTTATTTTCAGTAACATTTTCACCTAAAATTGAAAATAAACTCGAAGTTTGAGAAAATGTAATTATCCAATTGCAAACTGTTATTAAATGATTCACTATGAAGAGATAGCAGACCTCGTATGTCTCCAGCGTTATTGTCCTGTCACCAGCTGGCTCAGATCTTTGTTTATAAACAAGTAACACTGATATTCAAACTGACGTCTACATACACTTAAGCTGGTGAAGTCAATATCAAATTGTAATGGATTGGAGGGACGCAAATTATATGGATTATTCCTTAAGTTGAATGTGTCACTATTCTTATTAATGAATCTTAATTAATCCAGGTGAGCACCTGGAATTCTTGAAAAAGAAGTCTACTAGGGTACAATCTTGGCCTGCATAATGCAGCTCTGATAAGTTGTTTCTGTAATGTGAATAATTTGTTCATAAGGATATCATAAGCAGCCCCCCATATCTCAATTCCATATTGGAAAAGTGAGCATAATAATGCTCACTTTTCAACGTAACTGTAGGAAAAGTGATTCTTTGCGTTCTGTAATCAGTGCAGGAATGGCCACTTTTTAAGGTAACTGTAGGAAAAAATGCTATTCTTCAAATTCAAAGTCAAATATCAAACCGATTTTTCTCCGGGTGATTATAGTGGTTTCAATACTTCGAAAACTTCTCCATTCCATAAGCTTTCGAATGAGTATAAATTTGAAAAGGTAAGTTTCATGATAAAAAGTGTTCAAAACTTCTGATATCTGGAATGAACACAGTCAAAATGAGGAAATTCCCAAAAGCATGCATCAAGTGGTGATCTTAAAAGGGTGAAATCACCTGATTATTGCATTATTTCCTGTAGCACATAGCCTAAATCCTATATAAAATATTAATCATACAATTTTACAAGATCCAACAAAATTTATTCATAGAATAATAATTCAAAGTAGATGACAGAATTAAAAAAAAAACTGATGGCTATCATTCAGATGGTAATCAAGTTACATATCAGCATGCTCACTGCTTACAGTAATTCAAAATAACCTCAATTTCTGTTCATGCAACTTCTGCTGCGTTTCATCAAGCTTCGAGTTGCCCGTCTCACTTCGTTGGGCCGTGTCTTCATTACTTTAAACGTCAATCGAATTCTAAGAATCAGTTCCTCCCTGGTCTCTACAGGTTCTCTGTAAACTTTACTTTTCACAACCCCCCAAAAGTAGAAGTCTATTGGAGTAAGATCAGGTGAGCGTGGTGGCCAAATTACGGGTCCACCTCCCAGGTTAATTGTTATCAAGCCACCCACGGACGTTTCCAGCATAATGATGGAATGAGGGAGGCAGTCATCCAACTGGAGCCACATATTCTGCCTCAAATTGAGAGGCACGTCTTCCATCAATTCGTGAAACTCATTGACCTTCATACCAACATACCTCCATATAAACTTCACCATTTATTCTTGCAGGGAAAATGAAAGGTCCATGTATGTGTATTGTGTAAATTTACAGCACCAGTTCTTGTGAACGTACTTTTATCTGTGATCTGTCAATAAAATGTTTGAAACACAATCTTGTGCTGATCCAACGGCAAAACTGCATCCTTGAAACAGTATCAGGTTCATTCAACTCTTGAACTGGGTATCATGAAATGGTCGAAAGTTATTCTTTTTCGATATTCTTGAAACATCCGTGATCATGGATGTGCAACATCCCAGCTGCCCACCAGATGCTGGATCGAGGATTCTGCTCGAAATAATTTAGAATAGGATTCTCAAAATCTTCAGAGATTAATCTGTCATTCTTAAAAACGTGTTATGAGATGGGTGTTTTCGGTCAGGAGAAAGTCTCCTGTATAATCTCACTGCCTCTCTTGAATAATTGCATCCACACTCTTCATACACCAATAACATGTTCAAGTACACTCTTCTACTAGACAAAGTTGATACATATCATGACAATTAACTGGAAAGCACACTGAAAACTATACTGTAAAAAGGCTGAAACATACACTTCTTGTTATTTTATTCAGCATTTATGGTAAAGGAAATAATGCAAGTTATTAAAAAAGTCATATCATTGTAGAATGTTAAAATGTTGATTAAAACTTGTGAATATTGTCAGAGATTCATCAGGTGATTTCACCCTTTTAGGATCACCACTTGATGGATGCTGTTTGTGAATTTCCTCATTTTGAAGGTGTTCATTCCAGATATTAGAAGTTTTGAACACTTTATCATGAAACTTACCTTTTCGAATTTATACTCATTCGAAAGCTTATGGAATGGAGAAGTTTTCTAAGTATTGAAACCACTAGTCACCCGGAGAAAAACCGGTTTGAAATTTGACTTTGAATTATATCATTTTTTCAAGTTTAAACCCTAATAAAAAACTACAAAATATCTAACAACAGATAAAATTACATTAATCTTGTTTGAAATGTTTTTTCTCTTTCCAACAATACCCTTGAAATTGAAATTCGACCAGTAGTTTTCGAGTTATTGAGTATTTAATGACCGGAGGTAGGCATATTCTGAAAATATCGAAAAATCGATATATCTCGAAAACTAAGGTCGATAGGAAAAAAATTTACTGAACACCTTTTGTCAGAAATGTTGTGAAGAATCTGTGGTCAACGGTTGTTACAACCTTGGTGGGACACTCTGTATATTTTTGCCAAACGGGCACTCAAAAGATTAAAAATTAATTAGAATGAAACGATAAAGTTTCAGCAGAGGAATATTTTGAGGAACAGAAAATTAAATTAACAAATAATATGAGGTAGTTGATATATTTCCAGAGTACTACCACAAATTTGGTAATTTTTCAATACATTTGTACTTATCGAAGGTCTATTAGTTTCTTTCATGCCAGATGTCTAATATATTCAAATTGGAAAATGAATTTCTATCAAATGAAAATAGTCTAGGCTCTTCCGTAAATATTGATCTCATGAAAAAGTTATCAATAACTTAAAAAATAATTTCTGAATATTAAAATTCAATTTCATTATCACTGTAATATAGACATTTTTATAACCATAGTAATTGATAGATGTACAGTATGTACTCATACTTACAGTAGTTCCCAAGTCCTATTATTATAAGCATAATAATAGAGGCAGAAAGAGAGTGTATGGGTCAAGATTTGCTCTTTACATTGTTTCAAGTTCATTTTAGCCAAGGATACCTGTTCAAGGAAGTGTAATCTGTGAGGTCTTAAATTTGCTTATCTTCTTAAACCTTGAACTTTCAAACCACAAATTTATCGATCCAGTTTGAATGTCTCGTCTAGGAAACATTTTAATGAGGAAGCACCTAGTTCAGTTATCTATTGTATTATCTATATCTATTAGTTATTTATAGTTATATTATTTATTATATCAACGGATAATCTATATTATCTATACTTGTCTGAATATATTCCTATATCTATTGATTATTTATAGTTGTATTATTTATGATGTATTATAATTTTTGAGCAATTACGTCTTATTATATCCAATAAAAGGGGCATATCGATCTACACTTTTTATTTCTTCTCAATCAATAGAGGCCCACTCAACCCTCTTCCCGCCTTAATGAATTTAAATAGATTTGATGGGGACGTTCACTAGAAATTGGAAATTCAAACAAAGCACCTGGAAATCGGTAATTTTAGTGGTGTTTAACTGATCATTTAATGACTAATTCAGAAATAATTTCTGATCATACTCTCTCCACTTCTTAAAATCTTGATTCTTTATCAAAGTTTTTGATTTGGTTCATTTTCAAATATATGCTGTTAAATGATTGAGATCAACTAAAAAAACTGATCTGTTAATTTATCAACTTAATTATAACATTTCAATGATAAAAATACATGGTTTTGTATGAGAAGACGCAGTTTAAGGGTATTGGTGTGTTGTCTCCTTACATGTTTAATGAGAGCTGATTTGGTTGTTTCTTTGTAGTCACAGGAATCACAACTGCAGGATCTTTCTCCAGTGTGTCTTCAAATCAGCGATGAGATTCGATTTCTGTATTGCTTTGAAATCACACATATCAAAACTGAAGAGTATTTATCCTGTATGAGAGATAAGAGTTGATTTGTCATTTGCTTTGTAGTATTCTCAGATGTAGGAGTAGTCTCCTGTGTGTTTCCTTAGATGTCTGATAAGTGATGATTTTCGTGTTTCTTTCAAATAACAGGAATTAAATCTTTAGGGTCTTTCTCCCGCGTATCAAATTTAAATGAGTGATAAGATGCGATTTTCTTGCTTTATAGTCACAGAAATCAACGCTTTAGGATCTTTCTCCTGTGTGTGTCTTTAAATGAGTGATGAGAGTTGATTTGTCCGTTGCTTAATATTCACAGAGATCACAGCTGTAGGGCCTTTGACCTGTGTGTCTCCTTAGATGTATGATGAGTACTGATTCAAGTTTTGCTTTGAAATCACAGAACTCACAGCTTTAGGGCTTTTCTCCAGTGTGTGTCTTTAAATGAAGGATGAGATGAGATTTATTTTTTGCTTTATAGCCACAGGATTTACAGCTGTGAGGTTTTTCTCGTGTGTGTGTCCTTAAATGACTATTGAGAGTTCCTTTTTCATTAGCTTTGTAGTCACAGATATTACATTTGTAGGGCTTTTCTCCAGTATGAGTTCTTATATGTATGGTGAGAATTGATTTCTCCACTGCTTTGTAGTCACATAAATCACAGCTGTAAGGTTTATCTCCAGTGTGTCTCCTTAGATGTCTGGTGAGATGTGACATCTGTGTTGCTTTATATTCACATAAATCACAGCTGAAGGGTCTTTCACCTGTGTGTGTCCTTAGATGTATGATGAGTGCTGCTTTCTGTGTTGCTTTGAAATCACAGAACTCACAGCTGTAGGGCTTTTCTCCGGTGTGTGTTTTTAAATGATTGATAAGATTTGATTTCTGGGTTGCTTTGTAGTCACATAAATTACAGATGAAGGGTTTTTCTCCTGTGTGGGTGTTCAAATGAGTGATGAGAGTTGATTTGTCCATTGCTTTGAAGGCACAGTACTCACAGATGTAGCGGTAATCTCCTGTGTGACTCTTTAGATGTCTGATGATTGATGATTTTTTTGTTGCTTTGTAATCACAGGAATCACAGCTGTAGGGAGTTTCTCCTGTATGTGTCTTAATAAAATGAGTGATGAGATGCGATTTATTTTTTGCTTTATAGCCACAGGATTTACAGCTGTGAGGTTTTTCTCCTGTGTGTGTCCTTAAATGACTATTGAGAGTTCCTTTTTCATTAGCTTTGTAGTCACAGATATTACATTTGTAGGGCTTTTCTCCAGTATGAGTCCTTATATGTATGGTGAGAATTGATTTCTCCACTGCTTTGTAGTCACATAAATCACAGCTGAAGGGTTTATCTCCAGTGTGTCTCCTTAGATGTCTGGTGAGATGTGACATCTGTGTTGCTCTATATTCACATAAATCACAGCTAAAGGGCCTTTCCCCTGTGTGTGTCCTTAGATGTATGATGAGTGCTGCTTTTTGTGTTGCTTTGAAATCACAGAACTCACAGCTGTAGGGCTTTTCTCCGGTGTGTGTTTTTAAATGATTGATAAGATTTGATTTCTGGGTTGCTTTGTAGTCACAGAAATTACAGATGAAGGGTTTTTCACCAGTGTGTCTTCTAAGATGTCTGCTGAGATGTGTTTTAGATGTTGCTTTGAAGTCACAGGAATCACAAATGTATGTTCTTCTTCCTATATGAGTTCTCGAATGTAGTCTGAGTTGTGATGAAGTGTTGCAGGAATAGTCACAAGATTCACAGTTAACGAGCGTTCCTCCATTATCTTGTGGATTTTCAATAAATGAATTCAACTTATCGCTATTTTGCTGGGAATTTTGTATCATAGAATTGGGGATAATATTAACATGCTTTTCAGAGGAACTCGCACTTGCTTGTCCATTAATGCTTTGTATATACAATTTTGAAGATATTTTTCTTCTTCCAAAATTTTCAGTAGCAGAATAATAGTTTTGGATAGGTATAGATGTTTCTGAATCATCTGTTCCAAATGATTCTTCTTGCGCCATAGTGTTTTCATTTTCAACTGTTGAGTGTTCAAGTATTTTGGTGTCACAGTTCAGTCTATCTGATAAAATAGAATAGTTTGTTTCAACCTGCATACCTGTAGAATGTCCTTGCTGAATATCTTCTTTTTTTACTTCTACGTCTACTATTCCTCCATATTGTTGTTGTTCTTCTACTCCAACATTCACATTTGGTTTGGGCACTATCATTTCAATTGAATGTTTTGAATAACTGTGGTCTAAATATAAATGTTGGTTATCCATGTTATGTTGAGTAAGATAGTTTTCTTCAATTATGTCCAATTCATAGGTTGACTAATCACAGTTGTCTATGTCTGGTCCATGATATACCTGTGACCTCGTGTTGACTAGACCTTAATCATCCAGGCTGGATCCACTGCGACATCCGTACTCTTTTCCCTGTAAATAAGTCAGTGATTGAGTTGAGTAAAATTTTTGTTTATGCAACACAATTCGCCAATTTAGAAAGAATATATTTGATTCTTTTATGGGATTTTTTCACACATTCGCAACCTGAAATAGTATAGAATAGAATAGAAAAATATTTTTTATTCGTCAAGCATTTACAAATACATATGAATAGTGTCAAGTTACATAAAACGAGAACGTTAGATACAAAATAAAAGTCAGTGAGATCAACAATCGCTGTTGTCCATCGTTACAACGCTTGCTCAATATGATGTAACATAGGTCAAACTTTTTTGATGTCCTAAAATCTTGATTGTCCAGTTCATCTGCACAATGTAGGTTTTTTCGCACTGGATGGTCATTCAAGGAATACTAACACCAACAGGTTTTTATGGTACCGTATGGAAAACTATTATTAAAAGAGTTTTTCTGTCCTCAATGCCATCTACCTCTAAAGCCCTTGATAATAGAGAATCGAGTTCAATCTCAATCTGTGGATCAGGGTTCTTTCTTCCACGTGTATTAAATTAAATCAAGAATAAATGGCGTTGAAAATAGTTAGGAAAGTTTTAAGAAGCAGAAGATTTCAAGAAATTTATCCTCTCTCCAGAGTGAAAGCCACTTTTTAATGGAACGAAGAGGATGAAGACAAATTCGAGACTACAGGGCTTATAGAGGATTAGCCGACGAATCTTACAATTTGGCTAGTTTCACACGGCAGAATCCCGTCTCCTGAAAATCATATTTCATATTTCGCAGCTCTCCTATGCTTTCACATGGGGACCTTACAATTAAGCCGACGTTTGATCAAAGAATGACTCATCACTTTTTCTCCCAGTCTAACTTCCTTAAAAATACAGATAAAAGATTTATAATTTCAGATTTGGATTCAGAAAAGAGTAAGTCCCATTTTCGAAAATACCCCAAAACAAGAGAGTTATGGCTGTTTTCAATATAACTTTCCATTATTATATGATTATATAGTGGAAACGTACTAAGATAATAAATTCTTCTTTCTCACAAAGGGACAGGCAAAGGGTTTAAGAAGTTTTTAAACACTTGAAAAAATTTAAACGTTGAAAAGATGAATCCAAATATGAAACCAGATGAAAAGATGAATCCAAATATGAAACCAGATGAAAAGATGAATCCAAATATGAGATCAGAAATCATCTCCACCAATCACCCAATAAAATACGCGGAAAAGGAAAATCTTGTACAGTAAACTAACTGAATTTCAATTGTCATTCAACAATCTAATTTATCAGGTTCAAATCATGGAATATCACTCCAAATTCCCAGTAATTATTGACTATTTCTTTGCAACAATCAGAAAAATCTATTATAAACATACAGAGTAAACATTGTGCTGATCTGAATCGATCTATGGTAATAATAAGAATTGAAAGAATAGAAAATATCAATCTATTTCAAGTAAAACGAAACTTTGTTTGTGTTTGTATTAGAACTGCTGAGTGGATAATGCATACTGAAAAAGTCATGAATAGTCCAGACCAGCCTGGGGACTTTGATGCTATTTTTGACACCAGAATCTCCTTTTATTTAAAGAATGATAGGGAATGAAAACCATGTATCATAGTACAAAGCAGTTCGATACTTTGTATCATGAGTAGTGATTAACATAATCATGGCTTGTCGATTTTAGTCACTGAGCTGAATTCTCAGTCATATAACTATGGACCATGCGCGAGCTTTTGCTTTTGAAGCCATGTTTTGTTAAAGCCCGTTACTCAGAAAGAATTTTTTGCAGTCCTTATAAATTCTGTTGAATCAAACATATTTAACAAGTTGCGCTGAACCTGGTAGAATTAATGGGAACGGTAAAAAATCAATCGTACAAAAATCGATGTGCATGTAACTGGATTTAGAAGATCCATACGATAATGAGGACACTGGTCGACAATGGATGTCTAAGAGTTATCTACTTCTCTCTAGCACAGTCCCTCATGCTGTATGGGATTGTAGGATTGGGAGGTACAAGCTTCTTGCACATCGAACCGCTCCTCAGGGTACAGAAGCTGATCATGAGGGTCAGCAACCAGAAGCCTCCACGCTATTCATCAGACCAGCTATTCAATGAGTTTAACGTGATGGATCCAAGACAGCTTTACTCCAAGGAGATACTATGCAGATTACACAAGAACTCAACAACATTTCAAACCAACCAGAAACCATAACCACAACACCAGACACAGGAATCTTCTCATCACCAGTGTTGCAAGGAAGGCACTATACCAGAGACATTTCAATTAGCACCAAAATTATATAATCTACTTCCTGCAAACTTTAAACAGATTAATCATCCTAGAAAGTTCAAAACAATAGTACACAAATGGTTGATGTGCAAAGGAAGACAGAACATAGAAAACATTATTTCAAACAACAACTAACCACCTAATGACTTACTAAACACTAACTGATTAATAACCCGCACAAAAAAAAAAACAAACAAAACCTACTCTAGAACATGGTACGCCATAGTGGAGTAGGTCAATTTCCACACAGAAAAAACTTAACAAGTAGAGGACACATTATAAGAATTTTTTACTAACTATTGTATGTAATTGTAATTTACCTAATATTTTGTTAATTGATGTTGTAGTTTTGGGTTTTTTGGGAAATAAACATTTATTTATTATTATTTATAATGTGTTCTATCAAAATTTAATGATTATCACAGAAATGTTTAAAAGTTAAAACGTTGGGTGCAAACCTACCTACTGTACTGCCATGGGGAGACAAAGAAATTGATGAAAAGCTTGATAGCTTGTATAGTGATCTGGATATCTGTTACACGTTTTTAGTTCAAGACATAATATGTCTTGACTAATCTGATTTTTCAATCCGCAGGAAAACGTTGGTTTTTCAAAGTTATCTTATTCCCTTATTTTTGGGAATTTTAAAAAATCAAGAATAATATCCCACCAAAATTCTCGCACGGATACAGTGTAAGTTGTATTATAATAGCTACATTACATAAATACTGTATAGTAAAGTACCTGTTCCTTTTTACTTTATAATTAAATGATAATAGGAAGCTATATTAAAACAGCTATATTAAACAGCCATAACTTCCCTGTTTTCTGGTATTTTTGAAAATGGGACTAACGCTTGGTAGAATTTGGGGTTGCTGAATCCAAATCCTCTCTATCTTCAATTTCATGAAAGATAGATTCTGAGAAAAAGTTATGACTGGAGAGGTGTAAGATCCTCATGTGAAAGCAGCGATTTGTCCGCTAGTATCTCGATCAAGACTGGTTTTTGCCTGTCTCGAGGGGAAATAACGTGATAAAAGCCGGTTCCTGGCTCGGGAGCCCCATGTGAAAGACACGATTGGACTCAATGTGATTCGTCAAAAAAACGTGAACACTGTTCAGTGTTCAAGTTGCACGTCTCCTATCGTGTGAAAGAGGCCGCAGAGTTCCCATTCTGTGGCTGTAGGCTCTAGCCACAGAATACATACAGAATGGAAACTCGATCAGAATCGTGTTGCCGAAATCTTTAAATAAAGTCAAGCTATAGTGAATTCCACGTTATAATGGCAGTGAAGAAAGATGGGATGACAGGGTTGCCGATTCTCACTGCCGATTTAGTATTATTTATTATTTAAAGGGTTGCCACTCCATTTTGTCATAGACTATACTAAAAAACAACCATCTATATTGGATAGTTGTAACTCGAATTTTCCAATTACTTTTGATCTGATATTAGTTATAATCAATCCTAATAATAGTAATCAATATTCCATGTTAAATATATTATGTTTATCAATTGAATAACCCTTTACATAATTTGTTTAAAAAGCGTCCATAGCTGAGATATGATTTTTCCATCCTCACACACACCTGAAATCTTGGCTGCTAATTTAAAAATCTTTTATACAACAATCAACTATCAAATAATCATAAATCAAATTATTCCTTAGATATTCCATTTAAATTTCCCTTAAAAATAATAGCAATATAGAAATCCTATTTATAATAGGATAACTTCAAAGGTAATAGTTCTGAAATAATTGTTCAATACTTATACTGGTTGGTAGGCTAACTGAAGAATGTTGTGAGGATGGACCTTAGACCAGTTATAGAATAGACACGATGGGAAGTCTAGCCTCTAAAGCCAACATCTACTGCCATATCGCCCCATCGTGACGTCACCATCGGATAGAAAACTTTCAGATTGTGTCTATTTCAGATGGAATTAAATTATTATTTATGAAAATGGTAAACTCCCGCTGCGACCCCGCTGAAATAGACACGATCTGCTATGGAAAACAATGTTAAACTCTACAGAAAAGTTTTCTATCAGATGATGATGTCACGATGGGGCGATATTGGCAGTAGATGTTGGCTTCATCGACTTTTAGTAAGAATATACAATAGGGCGTGTCTATTCTATAACTGGTCTAAGGGATGGACAAAGTCTAGGATGGTCAAAATTATCAACTTGTCATTCCATGTATAATTCGTGTTTCTCATATGGTAATTCTAAAAATTATTTTTCACTCATTCCAAAATACATTTTTAGATCAATTACATGACTTGTGTACTGAAGTATTTTGGTAGAATGAAGAAAAAACATGGTGGCTGAGGATTGTTTGTTTACATCTGTACAGTCACTGTCAAAAGTGAAAATAAAATATTTCTGGCAAACTGACAACACTGCAAAGCTAGAAAGGGATAGCGCTATCTGCTTTGTCAAATTATAGAAAAGGATAACAACACTATAGTCACTGGTGGACCTTACTATAGCCAGTGCCGCCCATAGTGAGATCCACATTATGATGGCAGTAAAGAAAGATGGGAGACAGGGTTGCCAGGCTGAGCAACAAGTAGGATTGCTTTCCGGTGCTAGCCCTGAGGATGTATAACGCTCTACCTGATGGAGTGAGGAACCTGGACATCGGGTGCTTCAGGAGACAAATTGAGAAGTGGTTAGTGAAGTCACTATTCGACACTTTACAATAATATTTTGAGGCAAACAAAAACACCATTTCAAACTGTGATGCTTTCAATGATGGGCCATCTTGAAAAACCAGCTAAATATCTACATTTAATTGTTTTTATATGTTGACTAAGTAAACAAACGTAAATTAATGTTCTTTCTGACATAACTTATATTTATCTCATTACTACGACAAGAACCAAGTCAGATCCACTTCCAGACACAGTCAATCAGCTCTGGTCATGACACCATGACTTGGCTCATGACAACAAAGTACACGAAAACTTCATTAGGATATGGATGATGTCATGCCTAGAGAGTCAAAGAAAATGGCGTCAATCAAAAACTATGCATTTTGGGAAAGGAAAACATCAGATCTGAAAGACATTCTGAACCAGGCGTATGACAGACTAATGTTGAGGGGCTCAGAGATTGACAAACTCAATCATTAGGATGCAAAGAAAATCTATGAAGCAGAGGTAAAAACTAAAAAGAGGGTAACAATAATTGTGGCAAAACATCAGCAGAATGATAAAAAGAGCAATGGACTGTGGGAAATTATAAACGAAGAAAGAGACAAAAAGTACTCAACAATTAGGGAGAATCTACACCTAGACCACACTATTTCTGACCCATACATACCATGTTAACAACATTTTTGAATTCAAATTCAGTGATGAATGTGAATCTTAATCAGCAGTTTGGAGTGAAGTTAGGATCAGATTCAATTTTTGTGTTTAATGTAATTTTTGAATTCAAAATCAGCAATGAATGTGAATATTTTTCAGGATTTTAAAGTAAAGTTAGGATGAGGTTCAATTTTGTTTGCAGTAGTGTGATGTCCAAGGTTCAAGGGATTGTTATAGCCTAAGTTTAGTCTATTGATGTTACACAACAAGGAATTTAGTGGTGTTGTTAAGATTATTCATTTTGTACTATAGTGAAGATGAGTGAAATATTAATGCTTGGAATGATCTACATTTCATGACGATTATGAGAAATGGTGACTATTTTTTGTAACGTGTAATAAAAATGTTCCAAAACTTATAATCCCATCTTTGATCTGTTTATTTTCCATAGGCCTACAATAGACTGATAGCTCTTGATTAATCACTATTTTAAGCTTGACAGATTCACCTATCCATGAACTATCTATTGGCTATTCTGCTACTGCAAGATAGGAATTACAAACTTTATTTCATTTGTGCAATGTAAGTGACCATGTTTATATTTTTTATTTGCATGCAATTTGTGCCAATATTAAAAAATATTACAATGCTTGACAATAATTATTAATACAGTATTTTTCAGTTATAAGTGATGATTTAGTGAAGTATTCTTATTTAATTTGGTTTTCAACTTTTCTAGATTCCTTATAAATATTTTGGACTCAAAATTGGACAAAAATCATGAAGTGTAAACATATCCTATCTTTAAACAATTTCTATCTAGATTTGGGAAAGGAACAGTTTTGGGCTTTAAGCCTGTTGTACTTTTCCCAATCATTCATAGTTGAGAATTATATTGTATGTATAAATAAATAATAAAATTAATTGAATTGAAAATGAATGAAGTGCATTCATAAGTTTCTCTAATATATTTGAATATTTTACAAGTTTGCAGCATCTCAACCTCAGAGAGAATTATTTAGGACTTGACAGTCTACTGAACGTATATTTTGTTATCCTGATAATGTAAAGTTACTTAATCTTATAAACATTAAATTACATGCTTATTACAAAAGCATACTATTCTTCACCTTTTATATAAAGATCACAATTCCCAGTTTGTGTTAGCCTCAGCTTGTGAACTACTGTTGAGTTCAGTATGGTTCAACTTCTCACCACCACTTAGATTGGGTAAAGAGTTGCCCGATGTTTCAGAATAGTTGGAAGTTGTTGAAGCTTGTTCATGTTCTGTTAAAATTATTTGTTGAATTTTGGAACGAATTCGTAATTTTTGAATAGCACTGAAGTCAGCCATGTACGGAATTAAACTCTTGAAAAACTGCAGATCATTATTGTTATCCATGTCAACACGATTGTTGTTAATTTTTCTTTTATGTTTTTTAACCTCCATGGACTCTGCCACATCAGATTCGTCAACGGCAATGAGATCCACTTCCACCTGTATGGGATAATCATGGTCCATGGATTCTCCAACAAGTGATGTGCTTGACTGATTTATATCTGGGTGCTTTTTCTTGATGTGACGGGTTAGATTTCCTGTGGAGCCACCAGCACAGCTTAACCTTGAAATGAAATAAAAATATATTTATTTCAAAAAAATTCAAAATCTCACAATAAAATACAGTATCATCATCATTATTGGCACTACAGCCCATATAGGGCCTTAACCTTCACAACCAAATCCTTCCATCCCTATCGACATTATGCTGTTCTTCTCCATCTTCTTACACCCAGTCTTTGCAAATCATCCTCCACATCGTCAACCCACCGCTTTCTTTGACTTTCTTGTAGTCTTCTTCCTTCGTGTTTGCCTTCCAGCACCATCCTTGGCACCCTCCCTTCCGGCATTCTGTGCACATGACCAGCCCATTTCAGTTTCATACTTTTCACAACAGATAAAACTGGTCTCCTCAAACAATCTTCAAAGTTCCTCGTTTGTTCTCATCCTACAAATTTCGTTTTCCTTGATTGCTCCAAAAATTCTTCTCAAAATCTTTCTTTCACTCTCTGTAGCAGACCTTCTTTTCTAAGTCCAAGCTTCAGCCCCATGTCACTATTGGTCTTAAAATTGTTGTGTAAATTTAAATTTTGCCTTTTTTGACACATTCTTGGACTTGAGGATATTCTGCAGGGCGATATAGAACCTATTTCCGGACATTATCCTAGCATCCATTTCTTCAGCCACATTAGTTTCGTCTGTTAATAGATTAGGGTGCCTAAAACTTGAATGATTTCACTTTCTCAAAGGTTCTACCTGATAACTGTATCTGTGCTCCATCATTCACTGGCCTCCTGGACATAACAATTACTTTGGTTTTCTGCATATTAATTTCCAGGCCTACTTCTCTTACCTCATGTTCTAGCTTTTCATATATCTCTGTCAGATCCCTCCTATTTCTTGCTAGTATGGTCACGTCATCTGCACAAGCCATTATTTGATATATCCGGTTGAAGAGTATGCCCCCGGGGTTATTGGTGGTCACCTTTCTGAAAACATTTTCCAGTACAGCATTGAATAACATGGTTGCCTCAGTCCCCTTCTCACCTCAAAATCATCCGTTACACTTCCATCAATCTTGACCACAGCTCTGCTTCCTTTCATTGTCATACTTATGAGACGGATCAGCTTTGTGGGGACATTTAACTCTCAAATGCCTCAAGAAAGTGCCTCATACACTTTCACCCTGCTGATAGTATCATATCCATATGCCTGTTAGAAATCAATATAATATCTGTTGCACGTTGACATCAAACTTATAACATTTTTCCAGAATTTTGTCTGATTGTGAAGATATGGTTGGCTGTTGATCTTCCTGGCCGATAGCCACATTGATATTTTCCAATATTGCATTCTATCAATGACATCATCCTTTTTGCTTAACTTTTGGCAAAGACTTTATACAGAATACTTACTAGGGTGATTCCTCTGTAGTTTCGGCACTCCTTTTTGTCCCCCTTTTCATGAACTGTACAAATTATACCAATGCTCCATTCTTCTGTCATTTTTTCTTCTACCCATATTTCATTGATTAGAGCATGCATCCTCTGTACAAACTTGTCTCCTCCTTTTTACTTTCCTTGCCCTATTACCATAGGTAAGGAAAGTATTGCTTTCCAGAAAAAATTAAGGTACCCTGATTTCACGTTTTCTATACGTTTCAAGGTCCCCTGACTCTAAAAACATGATTTTTCAACAAGTTCTGCCGTGAAACGTGGTGTTTCATTTGAGAATATAGTTGTAGAAATTATGTATATGCTCCACGCTACGGCGTTGGTGGCGTAACATGTGCTCACTTCGACGACGTGTGATGACAACTCTTATAGGCTCAAGCAATATCTGTTGTGAGATATTATATTTGACCTGTGCAGTAAATGTCTGCAAACTCTTACCATTAATCCTGCTGCTCCAATCTCCGTTGAGATAAAAATAAATAAGGAGTTCCAATATTAATTATATAATTACAATATTTTATATAATTACAATATATAAAACACAATTCAATCCCACCTTCAAACCGATCCACTACCATTCAACAAATAGTTCAGAGATGCTGAATCATACCAGATGGGGTCAAAGATGGAATAAATCAGGAATGCCTTATAATTTTCATAATCCTTAACATTGGCTGCTGCTCCACTGTAGACTGGTGACCTTATAATATTATAACAACTATGATAGGATTGATACCTTAAGTAATTTTAGTAAATTACTATCTCCAAAATTAGTTCAATCAATACTAAAAAAAAAAAAAAAAAAAAAAAAAAAAAAAAAATAAATAAAATCGTATGGCTTTTGTTGGTGGGGAGTTCCCTTTCGGGAATGTTCCACCGCCTGAATATATAATTTAAGCCGTCAATGGGCCTTACGACTGTCATACTTCAGCCGGGACCGACAGTTAACGTGCCCATCCGATAACACGGGAGTGATCTGGTTAAAAAACTTTTGGTAATGAGAGGGGTTCGAACCCGGGATCTCTATGCTGCTACGCAAGCACTCTATCCACTAGACCACGGATCACTCAATCAATACTATATATTACTGATTCAAATTAAAGATGTTATTGGAGGTATCTCCCTTCAAATTATTATGAGTCAAACTAATATTGAAATACAATGCAATAGCATGAGATTGGTAAGTTTATTAATTATTTATTGATAAACAGAGCACAATGATTGGGGAAGGACCAATATGCACAGCCCAAAACTGTTTCTTCCCCGAATTTTGATTTATACACTATAAATAGTCCAAAAGGGAGGTTAGTTCCATACACTTGAATTCAGGTCCAATTTTCAGTCCAAACATTTGAAAACAGAAAAGTTCTAATTTAGATTGTTTACAAACCAAATTGAATAACAAAATAATCACTTAAAACTGAAAAATAATTATTAACTTAGAAAATTCTGATATACTTTAATTTAGAATATACCATATCATGTCAACAAATCAGATATCTTGAACAAGTTGATTAAAATTTCTAGATAATATTTCTCTTGAGATAAGCTGATTGATTGCAAATAGTTCAACAGCTGAACATAATTCTGTCTCACGCCCACACATGCACTCGCATCTTCCGTTATCAATAACAGATGACAAAATTATCATGTGTTTTTCCAAGGATGAATAATATTATTATCCTTTTCATCTCCTTCAGCATGTTTTCCCAGGGATGAGACCTAGTGCAATAGATTTTTTATATCATAAACCTACTATGTTCCAAATTTCGTGGAAATTGTTCCGTTTTCGAGATCCGTTGGACATAAATATATAACCATATACACATATACAGGAATTGCTAGCTTAATATAATAGGATATATTAATAATACAATAGGTCAATATAACATCATATTAATACTCGATTTGATAGTTGCTGAGCTTCATACAATTTAATAAAGCAATCCTTTAACTAGAAAATTCAATTATGATTCAATGATGTAGGCACGTTAATAATTGAGACTTGGCCTATAAATGCAATTATAAATTTATTACAATAATTAAAATTTTAATCTCAGGGTTCGTTTGGTTCAGCAGCAATGGAAATTCTAGGTATTTATCTAAACTAATTCTTACTGAAAGAATAATTCATTATATTGATTGAAGCTGATGACTTAAAATTAACAATGGTACCTAGCTTGCAAGCTTTAATTCGATTTTCCCCCACTTCACTTCAACTATTTGATTACAAGCTTGAGATTTTTTATTTTAATTTATAGAATATTTGATAATCGAAGTTTTATAATCGCAATCGCAGTTACCTACCATAACCTAATCTTGGACTATTTATAGTGTATAAATCAAAATACGGGAAGAAACAGTTTTCAGATGTGCCTGTTAGTCCTTCCCAAATCACTTTAAAGAATAATTGTGTTCTGTTTATCAATAAATAAATAACGAGCAAAGCTTGGTGCCCCGATATTAGTTTTTCAATGCAATTTTGAGTTACACCCTCATTTATTGCCTTTATCTATTTCTTAGCTCTGCCACCTTTATCAATAATTCGCCGTTATTGGTCTGATTGGATTTCAAAACTTCCTACTGCATATTCTTTAGACCTAGCATATTAGATCCAACCCAGGGATCTTATTTTTTGCTAGATCTTTGATGGCCAAGATCTTCAAGCATTGGTCCACTCACTTCCTCTTGTTTCGTTCTCACATCATCATAAGCAGGTTCCGCTTCTTGTTGGCCATGGTTCAAGACTTCATCAAAGTGTTCTCTCCATCTCCTCTTTATTCCTTGTTCATCTCCTATCATATTTCCTATAGTGAGGTCCACGTTATAATGGCAGTGTACGATTGACAATACTGTTGCTTTCCTTTTCTATCATACAACAAAACAGATAGCGCTATCTCTCTCTCGCTTTGCAATGTTGTCAGTTTCACAGAATATTTTATTTTTACTTTTGACAGTGACTGTACAAAAGTGAACAAACAATTCTCAGCCGCCATTTTTTTCCTTCATTCTATCAAAATACTTGAGTACACAAGTTGCATAATTGATTGAAATGTATTTTTGGAACAATTAAATAATATTTAGACATTACCGTATGAGAAACACAAATTAAAATACCTGAAATGACATTTTAAAAGTTGATAACTCACCATCCTAGACTTCATCCATGCTTCATTTAGCCTACACGTAAAGGTTAGACCCACTCGTACCGGTATAAATAATATTGAAAGGTTATTTTAGAATTATTTCCATTGAAATTACTTATTTTAAAAAGGATTTCTATTTTTCTTAAAAGAATAACTACCAAATAACTTAATTTCTGTTGTTTTGAAATTCAGATTGTTGTATCAAAGCTTTTTAAATTAACCGCCATTTCAGGTTTGTATAAAAATAAAAATCTGATCTCAGTTATGAAAGCAAACTTTTGAATCAAATTATGAAAAAAAAATATTTCCTTGATTAATTTGACATTAAATTGATTATTTTTTCAAGGAAATGATAATTATTATTAGATCAAATAATGGGATGAATTAAGTAACAGCTGTGTACACTCAGTGTCAAAATGGAGAGACTTGGCAACGTTTTTCTCCTATCTTTCTTCACTGCCATTATAACGTGGACCTCACTATAATATATCCTTGCAGTACACTGCCCTGGGTTGAAACCCTTTCCTATCTTCTCTGACTTTTTTGTAAAACTTTCTCATCTTTCCTCTGCCATAATGCTCTTCTATACTTTCCAACTTCTGCCTCAGCTGCTTCTCATATGCTCTTTTCTTTCTTCTACATACCTTATCCGCTATCCTTCTTTCTGATCTATAATCTTCCACAGTTCCCCGTGTTTTTTTGTGGATCATTTTGATTCTGGCCCTATTTCGTCATTCAATTGCAGTTATGCATTCTTCATCAAACCAGCAAGCCCGAATTTCCTTCTTTCTAGAGCCAACTACTTCCCTTGAAGCTCAATCACACTTTCCTTCAGAATGATACATTTTTCCTCTACTCCCTCAGTGTTCCATGCTTCCTCCTTCTGGTCTAAATAGTTCTTCAAGCATTCCTCATACGGTATCTGTCTGACACTGCCTTTTCTTTCAGTTTTGCAAATCAAAACAAGCTTGTGTTCTTGCTCTCTTGTTGTTTGTCACTGCAATACGCTGTCTACAACCAATCCTGACCATATAGTGGTCTGAGTTCATATCAGCTCATCAACAGCTTTCCACATTTGTTATATCATACAATACAGTATCTCAGAACAAAACGTCATAAAAATATACATGTACAGAACAGAACAAGTATACCGAAAATACATAATAATAATGTTCATTAATCTCTGCAATATATGAGGAAAAAACCTGCATAGGTGTAAAAGCCTGTGCCGATTTCGAAATCTAAAAGACCAGAAAAACAGAAAGAACTATTTGGGAAAAGAGAAATTATTATTATTAGATATCAATATAGATTAGATATTGATTTAGATATATTTCAGATTTATTGGATAAAAATATTAGTTGAAAGGAAAGAAAAAGGTGAAAGAGGAGAAAGAGAGATATTATTCTGTAGTTAATTTAGTAGTAGGATAAGAATCATAATTAAAAGGAAAATTATTAAGAGTAGAAAAAAGAAAGAATTATAAGTTTTTCATACGATTCAAAAAGCAACTGAGGTTGAGAAACATTTGAAAAATAGTTTATCAGCTAGTTCATACTCTAAAATGTGTTTATCTATATTCTTGCACATATTATAATTAATTAGTTGCAATATTTAGTGCATCACTAACAAGAAAATTGATTTACTTATTTGCTACAAATGAGGATAAGGCTTTTAGTAAATAGTTGTCTTACGGTTGAACATTTAAAATCGTGAAATCATTACTTGGGTACAATCTGGGTTTGGATGATATAGCTTTCATTAGGAACTTCTGAATGACAAACAATTTATTAAAATGAAGGTTTCAGGATCCCCCATGCAATTATTTCATATTGCAGAACTGGTTGGCCATAGGCAAAATAAACCAGCCGAGCAATGTCTCTATTTCTAAGCATGCCAATGTTGTAGAATTTATAAATTAGGAGCCTACCGAACCTTAGACTACGACACAAGCTATCAATATGTGCATCCCACCTCAAGTGTTGGTCAATAACAATACCTAGAAACTTTTTATTTTATACACATTTTATCATGGGGCAGTCACAGATGCCATTAGCATTCAACAAACTACAATAATGAATCTAAGTTATTAAAATTGTCTGGGAGACTCGACTTACTGGACGAAAAAGATACATAAATACTTTTTTAGAGTTTAAGGTTAAAGTGTGATTTGTAGATAGTTTTCAATTTTTCTTAGACCCTTTTCACAGATGACCTTCATGTTCTCCCAGGAATTAGCTGTGAAAAAGAGAGTGGTATCACTATTTCTATTACCTTGAAAAGCAGTATCTGCATATTCCTTTATTTCCCTCTACTTGATCGAAATGCAGCCACACAGTACTTTTTCTTTTGGCCGGCATTGCATATAGGACTGAAACAAAAAATGCAATTAAATCTACTAGCAGTTCTGTTAATAGTAGACCTTGTACATATTTTCAAAATTAACAGCAAATGAAGATTTTAAAATATTTACAATATTAATAGCTAACTTATTCAGCTTCCTGGCTCACTTTATTCTGTAAGAGGTTAAAATCAAATCAAATAAATGAAAAGTTGGAAGTTGAAAGTTAAAATTGAAATGGAAAAGTTGGAAGTTGAATTGGGATAGCCTATTTGGTAAAAATAATCTAAATTCAAAAATTTCTAAATTTTGAAAATGTGAATTATGAAATTTGACCGCCTTGGGGCGCTGAGAAGATTGAACCCAATTTCATTCTGATCCGATTAAGTTTTGGTGATTTCAAGGGTGAATTTTCCAAGTAAGTTATTATTATTTTTGTTATTCATGGCGCTTAGTTGTATATAATTATGTAAGCTTCATTGAAACTCACACAAGATGCCTCCTGTCAATTACATACAATTCAATTCAATTTATTTTTTATTCACGTATCATACAATTTTAACAACACAATTACAATTATAGAATGAATATTAGAACCCACATAGACTATTACGTCCGTGTGTGGGAGCAGTTCTTAAGATTAGTTGTGTTACAATAAAAAATATTGGGCTATAAGTATAAGATACATACGGTAAATGAAATAAAAATAGATTATATTTAATATATTTTTAGGATTAATTATATAAAAAAAAATCAATTTGAATTTGAGAAAGAAGAAAAGATAGATCCATTGGAAGAAAATTAGACAATCGGCTTGTAATAATACCTATTTTTATAATTTATTAATAATTATTATTTTCATCACACCAGAACAGCCGGAATCGCTTTTTGCAAAATGTATTTGGTAAGAAAAACAGATTAAAATTTGAATTTCAAACATAAGGTGATTTGATTAAATTCTCTGCATCCTGCCATCCAACATACATTAACCATTCAGAAATTCTGTGCTTTAACACTATAGTGACTCGGCCCGCCCCAGCCTCAACTATTTCTGGAGGAAGGTTTCTATACAGCCATTGCGAAATGTAAAATGAATTGTGCCTTTGAACATAGATATGTTGCATTACAATAAAATTTATTTTATTCTATTCATTTTTTCAATATGGTAATTTTCTTAGAGCCTATATGACCAAACTACCAGACAAGGACCTCATTCCCTCTTCAACACTATAAAAACAACTCTTTAATAGCCTATTATATCGTTTTCGTTCCTCATAGAAGTATATATTTTTATGCCTAAATATAAGGCTCCCTTCTCATAAGCGGTAAATCTGTGCTTGTGCAAATAAAGATAGTTATGCTGATGAAACCTGTGAATGGGGTGGTTCTCAGTAATTATTTCTTTTTATGTACATTAAAATGTCAACCATAGGGAAACAGAAGTTGGCTGAAAATTTGACTTATGCAGTCTCTGGTGGTCAAAATATGAAATACGTCTAGGGATTCTCTCATTCCTTGTTTACAATGGCAGAGATAGAACAGTAGTGAAAAAAACTAATTTCAAAAACATAAAATGTGGTTATTGAATGCGAGACTCTAATTTTAGAAAAATAGAAACCTTTTAGAATGTTGTAGTTTATCCAATATTGTTGAAAGGAAGGAGGTGAAAGCTTATAGGATAGTGATTAGACAAACATTGTCTGAGTCGTCTGCATAATTGACTGTACAGATCAAAACAGAATGCATAATAATATAAACGTGATCGTTCATGATGTTTTATTATAATAAAATACCTACTTCATTCCCAATTTACATGCTCTCTGAAAAAATTAAAATAAGCTCCTCTTGTTTTGTGGGGTAAGTTATTATAAGATTTATGTTATGAATCAGGTTTGATTTCATGTGAGATAGCCCACTATAAGCATTATTTCTCTATAGAATTCCAATTGCCTGTTACAGAGAAAGTGACAAGTCAATACATGTTTTATGATTATTCAAATGAAATATTATAACATACAAAGTGTAGTATAATTATAGCCTTCTATGACCTGATCTTAGACCTACTGCTATGAAATTTTGCTGCCTTGCTGGGTAGTTCATTTTGCCTATAGTTTGTATTATACACTGCTTTAATAAGGTATATCATCATTACCATATATTTCATTTATTAATTTATTCAATGCTACATGTGGATTAATAAAAATACGGTGCAACGAAAAACAATAAACAGGATAACCTTTTTCAGGTTAGGATGTCTAAAACAATGTATGGTAATACATGATAAAACAGCGTTCCAAACATAGGAAATCATGTGATTCCATGTATAACCCTACATAGAAAATATTGGGAATATTGCTATGTCAAACAACAAGTATCCAAGTAATAAAAATTAATAACAAAATTATTCACTCATTCTTTTCAATAGTAAAGCCTAAAGAAATCCACTTCAACCAGGAAATCAATGAATATTATGATTTATTATAAGTTAAATTTCTAAGCACTTTTTTGGATTTAAAAAATGTTTAATGCGCCAATGGAGGAGCCCTAAAAAAAGGGCCGCCATCTTGAATTACAAAAAACTGGAGGTCGTATCAAAAATCGTTACACATACGTTTCTGTGCCTTGTTTTAAAATAATTGTTTACCAAAAATTCTAACCAAATCTGACAATAACTGCGACTGTAAAGCCTGGTTTACACGGGTCAAGTAGAGTGAGCGAGTAAGTATGCCAGTTGACACTCGCCCTCCTCCTGGCTTAATTGGATACACATGTGTAATGAAAAACCTCTGCATTCTAGGCTTTATTGATCAGTAATGAATTCATAACAGATTCAAAATTAGAATAAATAGTTCAACATCTGATAACAGAAACATAAGAAGAAAACACTAGTCATATGATGATTCAATATCATCACATTCTTCCCGTCTTTAGGAATTCAATGAATAGTCTTTCAAATAAGAAGGCATTTTGCGCTCTCTATAAGATCTTCGCAGGGTGCCATCAGGAGGCTCTTCTTCATCACTGAGGGGGAATCCTGTATTTGTTTCATCTTGATTTTCATGATAATTTTCTTGATTGTTCTCAGGCTCTGCGTGATCACTAAGGCTTGATCCTGCATTTGTATCATCTTGATTTTTATCGTTATCTTCTTGAATGCTCTCTTCTCCTCGAGGGGCAAGGTTTTTCAACGATACAGTTGTCTCTCTTCCATCACTAAGCCGTACCTTGGCATATTGTGGGTTGATTTGAAGAATATCCACCTCCTCGACTAATGGATCGAATTTACTTCTTCGTATAGGTACTTTCATTAGGACTTTGTTTGAAGGGGCAAGCCAGGTTGGAAGTGCTATACCATTAGATGATTGTCTATAGTGTCGGAACATCCTATCATGTGGCGTCTCATTAGTAGCCGTGCACAATAGGGATCGAATAGAATGTAGAGAATCTGGGAGCACAGATTCCCAATCAGATACATCCAAATTTCTATGGTTCAATGTAAGAGACACTGTGCGCCAAATTGTACCATTTTCTCGTTCGATTTGGCCATTTCCTGGTGCGTTATAAGGTGATGACATGGAAGTGGCTACTCCTCGATTATGAAGGAATTCCTGCAGCTCTCTGGATTTGAAAGAGGTTCCATTGTCAGTATGTACATAAGAAGGTAAACCAAATGTGGTAAACAAGTTCACAAGGCACTGAATTACAGTTGATGAATTCATATTCGGACAAGGGTATGCAAACGGAAACCTAGAGTACTCATCAATTATTGTCAACAAATATTTGTTTTTAGTTTTTGATGGAAGAGGACCCTTGAAGTCCACGCTTAATCTTTCAAATGGATGTGTCGCCTTTATGAGAGTAGATTTCAATTTCTTGAAAAATTGAGGTTTTATGGCATTACATGTTTGACATGAAGAAGTCATTTTTCTGACATCCTCAACTGAATAGGGTAAATTATGAGTTCTTACCCAATGAATCATTCTGGTCACTCCAGGGTGACACAAGTCACAGTGTAGGGAGTGTAATTTATCGGTTTGAGTTGCATTACACACTCTGGAAAGTGCATCTGCTACTTGGTTGTCCTTTCCTGGTCTGTAAATTATTTCGTAATTGTAGCATGACATCTCCAATCGCCATCGTTGTATTTTTTCATTTTTTATTTTATTTTGATGAGTCATATCAAACATGAATGATACAGAGCGCTGGTCAGTGATAATTTTGAAGAATCTTCCAAGTAAGAAATGTCTCCACTTTTTAAGAGCACACACAATAGCAAAAGCCTCTTTTTCAATGGATGAATGTTTACGCTCACTATCATTCAGCTTCTGAAAAAAGAATGCTACTGGACGTCCACACTGTGATAGGACAGCTGAAATTGAAAAATCAGATGCATCTGTTTCAACCACAAAAGGTTCAAAGTCGTCAATTGTACTAACTACTGCCTTAGAAATCTCAGTTTTGAGTTGATTGAAGTCAGCTATAGCTTCAGAAGTCAAAGGAAAGGTCTTTGCTGTAAGAAGCCGTTTAGCTTTATCTGAATAATTGGATATCCATTTGGAATAGTGTGCAAACATTCCAATTGTTCGCTCAAGAGCCTTTCTATTATCCGGGGGTGGAAGATTGAGCAATGGTTTCAGACGTTCAGGGTCAGGAGAAATTGTCCCATTTTCAATTTTATAGCCAAGCAAGCTTATTGAAGTAAGTGAATATTTGCTTTTTTCTGTATTGATTGTAAAATTATATTTTTGTACTGCATCTAAGAATTTTTTGAGATTCAAATCATGTTCCTTCTGATTCTTACCACATATTGTCACATCATCCAGGTATGCATACGTTTTTTCAAGTTTTTCATTATTAATAACATTATCAATGACTCGCTGAAAAGTGGGTACACCATCTGTCAGACCAAAAGCAAGCCTTCGAAATTGATACAAACGGCCACATGCCTCAAATGCAGTGCAAGGTCGATCTTTTTCTCGTAGGGGTACATGGTGGTAAGCGCTTTTCAAGTCAATAGTGGTGAATACAGAGTTTTTTGAGACCTTAGAAACAATATCTTCAAGACTAGGGAGGGGATATGCGTCAAGATGTGTGTATCGGTTAATAGTTTGAGAATAGTCTATTACCATTCGCTTTTTGTGATTTTCGTTCTTCACTACAAATGCTTGAGCTCTCCAGGGAGACCTGCTTTCTTCAATAATTCCATCAGCTAGCAGTTTCTCAATTTCTTTCTCCATGAAACTAGTGTCTTCAAGAGAATGCTTTCGGGATTTAGTAATTATAGGTTTAATGTCCTTAGTTAAAAACTCAAAAAGTGGTGGAGGTTCTATCTTTGCTGGAGCCAGATAATTGATAGTCAATGGGGGTTTAGTTCCTCCAAATGAAACTCTAAGTTCAGAGTGTTGATTAAGTAAGTCATGTCCTACAATAACATTAGCACACAAATGAGGCAATACACTGAATTTTGTATTGGGGTAATGTTGACTTGAAAATTCTAAATGAGCTACACAATAAAAGGAAATGTTCTTTCTTAGTGATGTTGAAGCCATGGACACTGCACCAGTTGTAGGGTACATTTCAAGTCCACATTTTTTAGCAAAACAGTGTGAAATAAATGTCTCCTGTATCTATCAAAGCAGAAGTAGAAATGTTGTTTACCTGAGCTTGTACTGTAGCATTTTCAAGAACAGTAGAGGCTGCAATAAGCGCCGAAGATGAAGAAGTTTTAGTAGATTTGCAGACATTTTTCCAATGACCTATTTTCTGGCATTTTTCGCATGAGTCATTTAGTGCAGGGCACTGCTGACGTGTTTTATGTCGCTGACGACCACAAAAATAACATTTTTGAAAACTTGAGCTTCCAGTTTTTACAGCTGACAAATTTGTTTCTTTACATGAATTTTCTGAAGAATTATTTGAAGTGGCATTAAGAGTTATTTCAGAAGAGTAAGAAGCTGATTGATTTCTGGCAGATTCCAAGGCACGTGCTTTTTCAATAGCTTCATCAAGAGTTAGCTTGTCAAACTCCAAAAGTCTCAGTCTTATCTGATGAGAGCTGAGGCCCCGGATAAATGAATCACGAATGTATGTTTTCCTATGAGTTTCAGAATCAACATCTGCAAACCCACAATTCTTACTCAGTTGTTGTAAAGCTTGGTTATATTGATCAATTGTCTCATCTGAAGACTGTTTTCTAGTTGCCAATTTATGTCTAGCGAATATTTCATTTATTGGTTTTACATATGCAGATTTTAGTGCGTCAATAGCCGAAGTATATGAATTTTTGTCGGCAATTGTTTGATAAACAGAATGAGATAGAAAGTTGGTAAGCAACCGCAACTTACTTTCATCATCGATGTCTTCTTCATCAAAAGATGCGAAGAAATTCTCAAAAGTCTTTAGCCAGAAGTTCCATTCTTGTAGAGCTGTTGGAGAATTCGGATCACCATCAAACTTGTCTGGTTTCAAAAATTTGTCCATCGTAACGCGAATTTTCAGTTTTCGTTTCCAGAAAAGATTTGAAGATTATACATTTGTTGTTGAATAGAAATTGTGAAATAGAGAATAGAAATTGATTGACTCGTATTTGATAAGATGAATTGATTTGATGATTTTTGATTACTGATCAATAAATTGTGATGAAAACAATACTTACCCAAACCGTATTGCAAGTCAGTAAAATAGGCAAACTTTAGACGCAATGAATTAGGTCAAAATAAACGAAAATATACCATTTCCATCTTTACAATAGATGAATCCGATAATAATTAATAAGGTATACATTTCATCGCAGTTTGAACAATAATTCGACTAACCCTTAACTGAAATCATTAATAAAATGAAACCACTGAAGCTGGGTTTTTGTGCGTAACCGTAATGTAGGATGATACACAGAGAAGAGGACAGAGACCAACAGTGTGGAGTGGGTGTGGAGGGGGGTAAAATGGGTGACTAACAGTTAGTTCTTCAACTCGCTACGAGAGATCAGTACCATCGACAGGCCTTCCCCGCTAATTCAGAAATCCCCCTCCAACAGTTGTAGTACTCTGTCACCTACTCCCCTTGCTCCGCTATTGTAATTCCACATCCACATTCAACAAAATGAAAACAAGTCACGATTGGCAATCATCCAATATTACTAATTACTAGTAGATGATCGGCTTGCTCTGCTCTGCTCTGCTGTCTTTTCAATTTTATGAAGCGCATACACGCACACATGCACACACCATACAGTGAATCACACACTAGTACAGTAACTTCTCAGAGAGGAGAAAGGAAAATATATTTTCTGTGTGATACTACAGTACTCCATAATTTCCCTCTCAGTATTATCTCATGCTGCTGATATCAACATAAAAGCTGTTGTTCCTTTTCCAATATAATTCATAATAAGTTTGGAATTATTTTATTTCTATGAATGCATAAATAAATGAGTCAATTCTATTACACATTGGCAAATAATCTGATAATGAGATCCTTCCAGATTAATTTTTATCAATGATTAAATTGAGGCTCCATCAATTATTGTTATACTTTTTTTCAATTCAAAGTGAAACTTCAAATCAAATAATTTATTATTAAATCACCATACCATCTATTCATATGATTAGTCCATTAATAAAAATTAAAGTCAAATAAAATTATTCTTTATATCTTCTGGATTAATTGTAACTTACTGGAAACTGGGTATACAGAAAAAATATTTCATGCTTTTTTCTATTTGACTACTTGCTAGACAGCCATATTTATTTCTGAGTACAAAATTCATAAACTCAAATAATGAATAGATCACAAAGAAAACAGAAACCTCCATAATTTATTTCCTTTCAATAATATATTTTATAGAAAAGAAATATAAAGTAATAAATTTGTTGACAGTGTGTGACATAATATATCCCAGAATGACAATTCAATTTAATTCAATGGAATTGATGAATGCAAATTATATAAAAATCTGCATAATAAATAATTTGGTTACACATTCTATGAAACTTATTTAGTAATAGGCTATTATTTTTGCAATTACTATAACCCACTATTAGCTATTACTAAATGAAAAATTACTAATAACTACTGATACTATTCTAGCATATTATGATAATATACGGTTAAAAGAATTTATCTTTTTTCTATCTGTATGAACTTGTGACCCCCGTGGTTCAGAGAACTCGCTCAAGAACTGTTTTGCATTGTAATCTTTGAAACCCTCAACTTTTGATTATACAGAGTCTATGAAAATTACTAAAGCTGCTAAATATTTCTCTTACAATAATAATTTGACAGCAGTTTCCATTGGGAATGTTATTTGAAATGAAAAATTACTCTAAAAATATTACTCTGTCGCTTCAACATCTTTGACACTCAAAGATTTTTTTAAATGTTTGATACATGATTTCGATACATAGTTCCAAGAGAAAATAAATAGCCAAAACCACAAATTGATAATTATATCAACCCATATCATTTTGTTGATAAAAAAGTTGTAAAGTATAATGAACCAGCTAAAATCATATTATGTCAGTGTGTGTGATTGCTCCCAAATCAATGTTAGTAGACAGTCTACTAACTTTGCTCCCAAATAACCTCAGATGATGTTACGAATGAATGAATGGAAAAACTGTAGTAATTGCATGCAAAGAATTCTTTAGCTGACCAAATGATAGATCATAACAATTTTTTTCTAATGCACTTTCAATGTTATTTTTATATCCTGAAAAAGGACAAAAGAGTGAGTCAATTTGTTGTCCAACAAACTTGACCTGTAAAAGGGTTCGGAGAATACGTGTTCATAATTTGAGAAGATTGATCAATTCTTTCTAAAGTTATTGTAGAACATACAAACAGACGGACAACGACTTTGTCCTTCAGTAAGTCAAAAGTTAAAACTCACGCTAGTTCAATAATTATTCTATACAAAACCACTATAAATGAACAAAATATATTTACCAAGCTTAATTTATCATGAATACCAATAGAATATATGAGCCCAAAGTTAAACAATAATATTCAACATTCCATAATAACATCTATATTCACAACCAGAATAGAAAATACTTCGAAATTCATCAGTCCTTTAATGTTACGAAAAGCAATACTATGAAAATGAAAATACAGTCCGAACCTCTGTATAACGAAGTCGATTATCCCGAGAAAAAATTCGCTGCTGAGAGGTATTCGTTATTGAGAGGTTCTGTCAAGAAAACTGCCACGATCCTATGGATCTTATAATATCATACCCCCCTATCTTCTTCCTACCTGAATTGCCATTATTTTTAGTCTATTGACCTTTCTGCTGAAACTAAAGAATTCCTTGAAAATGACCGTCTGCTTCCTATACACACTATACTTTCTATGTTGAAGTGAAGAAAAAACTTTGTTGTTGAGAGGTCCGAAATTCGTTGAATAGAGGTAAATAAGCAGCAAAAACTCTAAAATGTCATGGGACCAGGTAAAAATTCGTCGTGTAGAGGATTTCGTTAGGTGGAGGTTTGTTATAGAGAGGTTCGACTGTATATTAGTTTGTTCAACATCCTACAGTTTATAATAGACAGGCCCTTATTGACAATTACTTGTGAATAGCTCCTCGAATAACAATGTTTTGAAATACTATTGTTCACGTAGGCTTCAGCAACACCTTTCTGCAAGAAGGGCGTTGGCAGTTGTGCGTGTGTCAAACTGGTTGGAATCTACAATCTACAAATTGACACCCTGGCTCACTAGAGCAACTGTTCAAAGGTAGTTTACAAAGAATAGCTGTCACGAGAGGTAATTCATTCATTTTAAACAAAGACAGCTCATTATTTGACATTGCAGTTGAGAGCGTATTGGAATATCAACATACAATATGATAAACAATATAAAACTAAATTTCGTATTAGGTGGATAAAACAATTCTTTTAGACTCAGTATGAGAAGCAGAAGGTGATATAATTGAAAAAAATAAAATATCCCTAATTCCATGTGCTAAAAATTTTTGTTCCCCGCAGGGGGGGCAGAATTTCTTCTGTCCTGGGGCTTGGCGATCCCCTGGTTTCCCAAGCAAGTGGTTGATGTAGACTGGTTGGCACTAACATCGTTGCGTCCCAGGTAATTAGTGTGTTCAGGTAGGCAGATGAGCACATGAAGCATCAACCGCGCCAACAAGACCCTGGTCCTCCAGGTTGGGGGTTGGGCGATGGGCTGACACCCCATCCCTATAAAAACACTCTGGTTACGGAACCACACAATAATTTGCCTCGGATTGGACTGGATTATACAGATTTAAGAAAACGGCTTGCACTGAAACGAATTAGGAAAATGGATTTGAGATTATGTACCTGGAATGTGAGGACACTATACGGAAGTGGAGCATTACAGCAGCTGGTGGAGGTACTTGAGAAGTATAGGGCTGGTATTACAGCAATCCAAGAGATCAGGTGGCTTGGCAATGGAATGTTTCATAAAGGGAACTGCGATGTCTACTATAGCTGCCATGAGACACAACACATATTTGGGACTGGTTTTGTAGTTAACAGAGAATATAGAGAACTCGTTATTGGTTTCACCCCAATCAATCCTTATAAAGGGGAAATTTTTCAACACTAGCATTATAAATGTGCATGCACCAACAGAAGAGAGGGCGGTTGAGGAAGGAGAGGACTTTTATGAAGAGCTGGAAAAAGTCTATGATAATTGTCCAGGCCATGATGTGAAGATTATAGTTGGTGATTTCAATGCTAAGGTTGGTAAAGAGGAATGCTTCAGGCAATATGTTGGCAAGCATAGTCTGCATTCTGAGTCAAGTGATAATGGAGTGAGACTGGACAATTTTGCAGCAGCAAGGAGCTTGGTGGTAGGGAGCACAATGTTCCAGCGAAAAGATATTCATAAAGCTACATGGCATTCACCTGATGGAGTCACAAACAATCAGATCGACCACTTGCTGATAGATTCGCGCCATTACACTAATCTCATGAGTATCAGGAGCTATAGAGGCGCCAATGTTGACTCTGACCATTATCTGGTGGGGGCGGTGATAAGAGCAAGAATAGCCAACTCAAGGAAATCGCAACCTGGTAATTTAAAAAGGTATGAATTGAGGGCGCTCCAAAATCCCCAAAAAGTGGAAGAATTCCGGGAGATTTTAACAAACAAGTTTTTGGAGGAGGCTGAGCATGACAAGCAAGCAGTGTCGGAGAAATGGAAGAAATGCTCAAAAGCTATAGCAGAAACATCTCAGAGAGTACTAGGGGATCAAAGGAAGGAAAAGAATAGGAGTTGGTTTGATGAGGAGTGTCGAGAGGCTACAAGGAAGAAGAATGAAGCATACCAGGTGCTACAACAACGGACCAGCACGAGGCATGCAGTAGAAAGATACAGAGAATTGAGGAAGGAGGAAAAAAAGCTGCACAGAAGGAAGAAAAGAAGCGCCGAAGCACAACAACTTGAAGAGATGGAAAAATTCCAGGAGCAAAATGAGATGAGGAAGTTCTACAGCTTTGTAAGTAATCAGCGTAGAGGATTCACCCCTAGAGTAATGATATGCAAAAGGAAGGATGGAGCAATTATTGGAGAAAGATCGCAGGCACTGGATAGATGGAGAGAGTATTTTATAGAAATACTTAATAAGAATTCTGAGTTGAATACAGAAGTGACAGTGGAAGTGATGCATGGGGATGAGATGGAGGAAGACCCACCCACGCTGGAGGAAGTGGAGAACTCAATAAAGAAATTGAGGAATAATAAAGCTCCAGGCCTAGATGGGCTAGCTGCAGAATTGTTTAAGCTTGGTGGTAACACTCTCAAAGAAGAGATGCATAGATTAGTATGCAAGATATGGAGCAGTGAGGAAATGCCAGATGAGTGGACCAAAGGTGTAATAGTTCCAATACACAAGAAAGGAGATAGACTGAATTGTGAGAGCTACAGAGGTATTACACTAGTGAATATAGGTTATAAAATTTTTTCAAATCTCCTATATGGAAAATTGAGAGTGTATACAGATAGAGAGGTAGGAGGGTATCAAGCTGGATTTCGAGAAGGGTGCTCCACTATAGACCAAATATATGTGCTCCGGCAAATCCTGGAAAAGACACTTGAATTCGATATTAAAACCCATCACCTTTTTATAGACTTTAAGGCAGCTTACGATAGTATCATTAGGAGTAAATTGTATGAGGCTATGGTGGAGATGAATATGCCAAGGAAGCTTGTGAGACTGGTGCAGATGACAATGAAGAAGGTGGTATGTTATGTAAGGATTGGAAGTAGCTTATCGGAGCCCTTTGAAGTGGAAAATGGTGTAAGGCAGGGGGATGCCCTTTCATGTTTGCTTTTCAACCTTGCTCTAGAAAAAGTAATCAGGGACTCGCAAATTAATACTAGAGGATCACTGTACAATAGACTGACTCAGATATTAGCGTATGTAGATGATGTGGACATCGCATGTAGATCGCCAGCAGCTATGAAGGACGCCTACACACGGTTGGAGGAAGCTGCAAAAAGAATCGGTCTGGTAGTAAATGAGAATAAATCCAAAGTTATGGTGGCCTCCAACTCTGGAGAAGGGCGAGAGAATGGCCAAAGCATAGAGATCCAGGGGAAAAACTTCGAAATCGTAGACGAGTTTGTATACCTGGGATCTTCTATAAACTCCAGAAACGATTCAAGTAAAGAAGTAAGGCGAAGGGTTATGCTAGCCAATAGATGCTATTACGCGCTATCAACTCTGATGAAAAAACGTACTCTCAGTAGAAAGACCAAGCTGCTGCTATACAGAACAATCATCATGCCTGTCTTACTGTATGATAGTGAAACATGGGCAACTACGGTGGCAGATGAAAGAATGCTGGGCGTCTTTGAAAGAAAGATCCTGAGAAGAGTGTTTGGAGGCATACAGGAAGCAGGAGTCTGGCGTAGGAGGCATAATGACGAACTTTATAGGCTGTACCAGTATGCAGATATAGCCACTGTGATGCGAGTTCGCAGGCTGAGGTGGGCAGGACACCTGGTACGAGCTGACGATGCCTACCCCCCAAAGATGGCAATGGAAGGGAAAATATATGGCCGGCGAAGGAAAGGGCGACCCAGAACAAGATGGATAGACTTAGTGGATAAGGATGCAGCAGTAATTGGGGTGCGAAGATGGAAAAGTGCAGCGGTGGACAGAGATACTTGGAGGCGGAAATTGAGGGAGGCTGTGACCCGCGCTGGGTTGTAATGCCAAATAAGAAGAAGAAGAAAAATTTTTGTTGGAGAAGATGGAGATGAAGCCCTACCAGACTGTTCTAGGGTCCCAAACTTTATCCAGGTATTCTATTGTCTAGGCCTACTAGGGGTGGATGCGTTTGTAATCGTGTTATCATGGTTCACTGCAGTTATCCTACAAACTTGTCCTGCACACTCGGACAAGCGCCAATTACAGAGCGGAGGTGCTCAATTAATTAAATTATTAATTAATTAATCAATTCACACCTAATTTACTAATTATTAATCAATTATTTATAATCAATTAATTAAATTGAGGTGACATGGTCAATCACTTTATTATACAATTTTCGTTTGGAAAACTATTTATAAACCTTGAAGATAAGAGTAAATCTTTTAATTACCATTGTATCATAAAATCAGGAAACGGGTATTCTACTTTATATGGTTATGAAATGTTTCATAACTATTAGTTCGGAGAACAGTAGAACTCGCTACACTCACTAACATTTATACTCATACACGTCTGCCTATTCACACACAAACACACATACAAATTGGATTTAGAGTATGATGATATATGCAATAGGATCGGTGGAGAACGCTGAGAAATAGAAGTTCTCTACACTTTTGAGCTTAGAAGCACGATTGGAAAGATAAAAAATCTTACAAATAGACGAACGCTGATTGACTTGAAACATAGAATTCGTTTCACTCATTCAATAAACATACCTCAATCTGGTCTCCAACCCATTCCAGCATATTGCAATTCCAAACAAAAACCTAACCCCCTAAGCTACCCAACTCCAAGTCTACACCAGTGACATTCCAGCAACACAGTCTCGGAAATTCATCTATGCCGATGACATTGCCCTGGCTACACAAAATGATGACCTGAAACAAACTGAACTCTCACTCACCAATGATCTCTCAATTCTCAATGATTACTTTAGGACTTGGAAGCTAAAACCCAACCCATCAAAGACCGAAGTAGCTTGTTTCCATCTGAACAACAGACTTGCCAATACTGAACTGAATGTCTCCTTCAACAACGTTCCTCTCAATCACAACAAACGACCTCAGTATCTGGGAGTCACACTGGACCGCACCTTGACATTTAAAAGCCACCTAACCAAGACTGCCGCAAAAGTAAGAACCAGGTCAAACATAGTGCAGTATCTTGCAGGAACATCATGGGGGGCCAATGCTAGAGTTCTACGGACCTCTGCATTATCCCTGGTATACTCTGCAGCTGAGTATTGTGCCCCTGTGTGGCTTAACAGTGTGCATGTTAAGAGCTTGGACGTTGAATTGAATAGGGTTATGAGGACCATCAGTGGTACCCTCATGGCCACACCTATTCCTTGGCTCCCAGTGCTGTGTAACATAGCCCCACCCAATGTAAGATGTAGGGCATGCCTGAAGAGAGAGTATGAGAAGATTATCAAAGAGCCCAAACTCCCTATTATGCAGGATCTGATACCCCACCCCAACCGCCTCAAGTCTAGGCACCCACCAATGCAGACAGCCTCTCAGTTGATTGCTGAAGATTATACAGTGGATAAAGGGTGGAATGCATCTTGGGATAACTTCATTGGGCAGAACTCCTCTCTTATAAGAGACCCAACAACACAGGTGAATGGTATGTCTCTCCCTCGGAAACAATGGTCTCTCATCAATCGTTTCCGCACAGGAGTGGGTAGATGTAATTATTGGCGGTCAAAATGGAGCATGACAGATGACCAAACATGTGATTGTGGGGCGGCAGTACAAACCATGAGGCACATTGCCAAAGAGTGCCCCTTGCGATCTTCCCCTGATGGCGTTGAGGGTATACATAATGTCAGTAATGAGTCTGTGGAATGGCTTAAAGGGTTGGATCTAGCTCTGTAATAATTCAAATCCATTAGATGCACAAAGCTACTAAGCACAAAGCCCTTTTATCTTGGGTATTTTATCCACCTTTTTACATTTGTATTTATTGACGTGAGTAAATAGTACCGGTACTCTATATCTTTGTTTGGATGATATGCTGACATAACCATACGATATATATATATATCCAGAGTTACACCTAGGTACTTGATGGTGTGGGACCATGGGAGGGCGTGGCCATGGATACTTACTTACTTGATACTTGAATTCTTCGTCCTTGACCGGGAGAACCGGATAGACTGTGTCAGGGAGTTCAGGGGGTCACCCCTCAGACTCTGGGATGGCGGCTGTTTGTGTTTGAGTATAGGGGCTCATCCACTAGTTCTGCCAATGAGTATAATGGCCGTTGTATTAGGCGTTCTTTCAATATTTGCTTAAACTTTCTGGCTTCGCAATTTTTTATATATTCAGGGAGCTGGTTATACAGTCGCAGTGCTGATATTTCAAAACTTTTTTGAGTTGCTGTAAGTCTGCTTCAAGGTACATCCAGGTCTGCCGCATGTCAAGTGTTGTAAGTATGTATATTGCTTCTCTTTGTCATGTTGTTTGCTTTGTTCTTTATGAATAGGAGTGAGCAGAGTACATAGTGGCTAAAGATTGTAAGTACTCTCAGCTTTTTGAATAGTGGCCTGCAGTGTGCCAGGTGGTCAGAGAATGTGATTATCCAAATGGCCTTTTTTTGTAGCAATAGTATATCTGAGCTGGCTGAAGCATGTCCCCAGAGAAGGATTCTGTATGTTATGTGACTGTGAAATAGAGAATAGTAAGCTGTCATCAAGTATTCTAGAGTGACAACATACCTTAGTTTTTTAGGAGATGTAGGACTCTTGCTAGTTTTAGGCATGTCTTTGAAATGTGTGTATCCCATTTTAATTTTCTATCAAGCCAAAACCCAATAATTTTACTGGTTCGGTAGGGCTTTCAGGTTTTTCGTTTTTCAGAGAGCATATTAATATTTGGGATTTGTCCTCATTGAGTTTAAGCTTGTTTATTTGGAACCATCTCTTTGCCTCCTGTATGTGAGTTTCATTCATTGCCAATGCTTGTTCAGTAGATATTCCTCTAGACATCACCGTCGTATCATCTGCAAACAGTATGGAGTCCTTGCTGGGAACAAAGTCATTTGTCAAAAGGATGGATAGAAGGGGGCCTAAGACAGAACCCTGGGGCACTCCGTGTTTGATATCTCTAATCCTTGACAAAGCTCCTTTTATTGAGACTACTTGGCTTCTGTCTTCAAGATAACTTTTTATGGTGTTGAGGACCGGGCTGCTGATTCCATACCTTTCAAGCTTCCTTAGGAGAATTTGATGTGGAACACAATCAAAGGCTTTACTCAGATCAAACAGTGTAAGGGCCATTGTATCACCAGTCTCAAATGTGTTCTGGATTTTGCTAGTCAGGGCAATCAGGGCGCTTGTTGTAGAGCGGCCACTTCTAAAACCATGCTGCTGTTGGCAGAGGAGGTTGTTACTTTCAAAGTAATCCACCATTTGTTGCTTCATAATAGTCTCCAGCACCTTTGTCATGGTGGGAGGAATTGATATTGGCCTGAAGTTAGCTGGCTGGTCAACTGCACCTTTCTTGTGAACT